>NW_019944377.1:186433-192673 GCF_002910315.2 Salvelinus sp. IW2-2015 | reverse complement strand
CTTGGCAAGACAATAGAATCTGTTCTGGGACCAGACTAGTCTATTGAACCCAATGACCATAGGGTTGGCAAGACAGCAGAAACAGACCTGGGACCAGACTAGTCTTATTGAAACCAATGACCATAGGGGTTGGCAAGACAGCAGAATCTGTTGGGACCAGACTAGTCTTATTGAACCCAATGACCATAGGGGTTGGCAAGACAATAGAATCTGTTCTGGGACCAGACTAGTCTTATTGAACCCAATGACCATAGGGGGTTGGCAAGATAGCACGAACAGACCTGGGACCAGACTAGTCTTATTGAACCCAATGACCATAGGGGTTGGCAAGACAGCAGAAACTGATCTGGAACAGACTAGGACATTCACTGAGACTGAGACCGGGCTGAAAAGAGCTTGGCTACATTAAACCCTGGGAGCATTCAGGGCCGTATTCATAAAGCATCTCAGAGTGCTGATGTATAGGCTAGTACAGTCAGTGCAGGGTGATATACAGGCTAGTACAGTCAGTGCAGGGTGAGTACGGGCTAGTACAGTCAGTGCAGGGTGATGTATAGGCTAGTACAGTCAGTGCAGGGTGATGTACAGTGAGTGCAGGTTGATGTATAGGCTAGTACAGTGAGTGCAGGGTGATGTATAGGCTAACACAGTCAATGCAGGGTGATGTATAGGCTAACACAGTCAGTGCAGGGTGATGTACAGTAATTGCAGGGTGATGTATAGGCTAGCACAGTCAGTGCAGGGTGATGTCAGTAAATGCAGGGTGATGTGTAGGCTAACACAGTCAATGCATGGTGATGTATAGGCTAACACAGTCAGTGCAGGGTGATGTACAATAATTGCAGGGTAATGTATAGGCTAGCACAGTGAGTGCAGGGTGATGTATAGGCTAACACAGTCAGTGCAGGGTGATGTATAGGCTAACACAGTCAGTGCAGGGTGATGTATAGGCTAGCACAGTCAGTGCAGGGTGATGTACAGTCAGTGCGGGTGATGCACAGTCAGTGCAGGGTGATGTACAGTAATTGCAGGGTGATGTACAGTCAGTGCAGGGTGATGTACAGTAATTGCAGGGTGATGTATAGGCTAACACAGTCAGTGCAGGGTGATGTACAGTCAGTGCAGGGTGATGTATAGGTGTGCATATGTAGAATATGTGGCCCATTGGGAACGGAACCAATGACCCCGTTGTTGTCAGTGCCTGGCTCTTACCAACTGAGCCACACTGATGTATAGGCCACTGACTGGACCACTGACACATATCCAACACTGAGAGAAATAGTACCTTCTAAGAACGTGTTGTACCTTCTAAGACGTGCAGTACCTTCTAAGAACGTGTTGTACCTTCTAAGAACGTGCTGTACTTCTAAGAACGTGCTGTACTTCTAAGAACGTGCGTACCTTCTAAGAACGGTGTACCTTCTAAGAACGTGTTGTACCTTCTAAGAACGTGCAGTACCTTCTAAGAACGTGTTGTACCTTCTAAGAACGTGCTGTACCTTCTAAGAACGTGCTGTACCTTCTAAAGACGGATGTACCTTCTAAGAACGTGTTGTACTTCTAAGAACGTGTTGTACCTTCTAAGAACGTGTTGTACCTTCTTAAGAAGTGTTGTACCTTCTAAGAACGTGTTGTACCTTCTAAGAACGTGTTGTACCTTCTAAGAACGTGCTGTACCTTCTAAGAACGGGATGTACCTTCTAAGAACGTGTTGTACCTTCTAAGAACGTGTTGTACCTTCTAAGACAGTGTTGTACCTTCTAAGAACGTGTTGTACCTTCTAAGAACGGGATGTACCTTCTAAGAACGTGTTGTACCTTCTAAGAACGGGATGTACCTTCTAAGAACGTGTTGTACCTTCTAAGAACGTGTTGTACCTTCTAAGAACGTGTTGTACCTTCTAAGAACGTGTAGGCCTCTGAATATTTATATAGAGACCACCATTCCTTTCAACACATTTTCTCTCACACCAACACATACTCAACAATTTGTTGTCTGGTCTGTCGGAGATTCCCATGCAGGTCGTTTCCTAGTCAGAAGTCATGTGCCTTCATTGATTTGATTCATTCAGTTTGGGGGTAAGCTGTAGCTGTGAAGGCTAGTCAGTGTAGGAACAGCTGTAGCTGTGAAGGCTAGTCAGGGTAGGAACAGCTGGTAGCTGTGAAGGCTAGTCAGTGTAGGAACAGCTGTAGCTGTGAAGGCTAGTCAGTGTTGGAACAGCTGTAGCTGTGAAGGCTAGTCAGTGTAGGAACAGCTGTAGCTGTGAAGGCTAGTCAGTGTAGGAACAGCTGTAGCTGTGAAGGCTAGTCAGTGTAGGAACAGCTGTAGCTATGAAGGCTAGTCAGTGTAGGACAGCTGTAGCTTGAAGGCTAGTCAGTGTAGGAACAGCTGTAGCTATGAAGGCTAGTCAGTGTAGGAACAGCTGTAGCTATGAAGGCTAGTCAGTGTAGGAACAGCTGTAGCTGTGAAGGCTAGTCAGGGTAGGAACAGCTGTAGTCCAGGGTAGGAAAGCTGTAGTCAGTGTAGGAACAGCTGTAGTCAGTGTAGGAACACGCATGTAAGTCAGTGTAGGACAGCTGTAGTCTCAGTGTAGGAACAGCTGTAGTCAGTGTAGGAACAGCTGTAGTCAGTGTAGGACAGCTGTAGTCAGTGTAGAACAAGCTGTAGTCAGTGTAGGAACAGCTGTAAGTCAGTGTAGGAACAGCTGTAGTGTAGCAGCTGTAGGAAAGCTGTAGTCAGTGTAGGAACAGCTGTAGGCAGTGTAGGAACAGCTGTAGGCAGTGTAGGAACAGCTGTAGTCAGTGTAGGAACAGCTGTAGTCAGTGTAGGACAGCTGTAGTCAGTGTAGGAACAGCTTTGTAGTCAGTGTAGGAACAGCTGTAGTCAGTGTAGGAACAGCTGTAGTCAGTGTAGGACAGCTGTAGTTCAGTGTAGGAACAGCTGTAGTCAGCAGTGTAGGAACAGCTGTAGTCAGTGTAGGAACATGCTGTAGTCAGTGTAGGAACAGCTGTACGTCAGTGTAGGAACAGCTGTAGTCAGTAGGTAACAGCTGTAGTCAGTGTAGGAAGCAGCTGTAGGCAGTGTAGGAACAGCAGTCTCCCAGTCTCTCCCATTACTCTGTGAGTCTCCCAGTCTCTCCCACTACTCTGTGAGTCTCCCAGTCTCTCCCACTGCTCTGTGAGTCTCCCAGTCTCTCCCACTACTCTGTGAGTCTCCCAGTCTCTTCACTACTCTGTGAGTCTCCCAGTCTCTCCCAGTACTCTGTGAGTCTCCCAGTCTCTTCCACTACTCTGTGAGTCTCCCAGTCTCTTCACTACTCTGGCATTGAATGAAAGCAACACTTGTAATATTTTCAGTGGAGCGAGAAAGTTGAGACGCCAGTGAAGAGTTCAGATTGTGTAAGGCCCCAACCTTTTCCAGCTGAAAGAGGGAGATGGAGAGAGGGAGAAAGGGAGGGAGAGAGGGAGACGGAGGGGGAGAGAGAGGGAGACGGAGAGAGGGATGGAGCGTGAGAGAGAGAGGATGCACTTCTCTAGTTCCCTTCCTTAGGATCTGGTTCAGACAGGCAGACTGGAGAGGAGTGGAGGGGACTCTTGTGGTGTGGAGCTCTCTCAATTCCAATTCAATTCTGTTTAACAGGCTTTATTAGCATGGGAAAAATATGTCTACATTGCCAAAGTAAGTGAAATAGATAATAAACAAAAGTGAAATAAACAATTAGAATTTAACATTAAACATACTTTAACAAATGGTTCAAAAGGAACAGAGACATTTAAAAAGTTATACAATGTGCAAGTAGTTGAAGTTTGAAAGTAAAATAAACAAACATAAATATGGGTTGTATTTACAATGTTGTTTGTTCTTCACTGGTTTCCATTTTCATGTGGCAACAGGTCACAAATATTGCTGCTGTGATGGCACAATGTGGTATTTATTTATCAAGATTGGATTTGTTTTCAAATTCTTTGTGGGTCTGTGTAATCTTAGGGAAATATGTCTCTATGGTCAGACATTTGACAGGAGGTTAGGAAGTGCAGCTCAGTTTCCACCTCATTTTGTGGGCGGTGTGCACAGAGAGTGCATTCGGAAAGTATTCAGACCCCTTCACTTTTTCCACATTTTGTTACTTTATATCCTTATTCTAAAATGGGTGAAAAAATATATATATAATCATCATCAAACTACACACTACACCCCATAATGGTATATCAAAAACTGTTTTTTTTTTTTTTTAAATGTTTGCAAATGTATTAAAAACAGATACCTTAAGTATTCAGACCCTTTGCAATGAGACTCGAAATTGAGCTCAGGTGCATCCTGTTTCCATTGATCATCCTTGAGATGTTTCTATAACTTGATTGGAGTCCACCTGGCGTAAATTCAATTGATTAGACATGATTTGGAAAGTCACACACCTGTCTATATAATGTCCCGGAGTTGACAGTGCATGTCAGAGCAAAAACCAAACCATGAGGTTGAAGGAATTATCCGTAGAGCTCCAAAACAGGATTGTGTCGAGGCACAGATCTGGGGAAGGGTACCAAAACATTTCTGCTGCATTGAAGGTCCCCAAGAACACAGTGGCCTCCATCATTTTTAAATGGAAGAAGTTTGGAACCACCAAGACTCTTCCTAGAGCTGGCTGCCCTGCCAAACTGAGCAATCGAGGAAGAAGGGCCTTGGTCAGGGAGGTGACCATGGACCCGATGGTCACTCTGACAGAGCTCCAGAGTTCCTGGAGATGGGAGAATCTTCAAGAAGGACAACCATCTCTGCAGCACTCCACCAGTCAGACCTTTATGGTAGAGTGGACAGACGGAAGCCACTCCTCAGTAAAAGGCACATGACAGCCCGCTTGGAGTTTGCCAAAAGGCACCTCAAGGATTCTGACTATGGGGAACAAGGTTCTCTGGTCTGATGACTTATTCAAATGTAACGGGCTTCCTCACAATTACCACATTGCAAATATTCTGTCTTAAACAGACATGGCCACTTCCATGTACACTTGAAATTAGCACACGTTAAATAACATTAATCATGAATTGTTACGTGAATGGAACCGGCGAATGGCGGCAACCCGGTAACGTATAGCGTTGCGCAAAGGCAAACACGCTCCTGCTGCTCAACCTAAATGACGCGGGCAAGACAGCAACACGGAGCTCCGACACAACGTGAGGAACAAAGCAAAGCATTAACAGAATGAAACCGTTTCTAGCTCGTTTGTGTTACAATGACAACGTTTCACTAGCTTACTGCTAACAAAGCAATGTAAACTGTCGCTAACTGCTAAGAAATGACTATCAACTGTCGCTAACTGCTAACAAATGACTATCAACTGTCGCTAACTGCTAACAAATGACTATCAACTGTCGCTAACTGCTAASAAATGACTATCAACTGTCGCTAACTGCTAACAAAKGACTATCAACTGTCGCTAACTGCTAAMAAATGACTATCAACTGTCGCTAACTGCTAACAAATGACTATCAACTGTCGCTAACTGCTAACAAATGACTATCAACTGTCGCTAACTGCTAACAAATGACTAAACTGTCGCTAACTGCTAACAAATGACTAAACTGTAGCTAACTGCTAACAATGGAGCAAATTAATCATGTTATTTATTTTTATTTACAATGACAGCCTACCCCGGCCAAAAATTGGACGACGCTGGGCCAATTGTGCGCCGCCCTATGGAACTCTCAATCGCGGCCGGATGTGATACAGCCTGGATTCGAACCGGGGACTGTAGTGACGCCTCTTTCACTGAGATCCAGTGCCTTAAACCACTGCGCCACTCGGGAGCCCTATTTAGTCATGTGCAGTACAATGCTTCTAAAGGAAATATATTTTAATATAGGGCCTTATGGCAGATTAGACAGGGTGTAAATCCACTTCTTCACAACAACGACAAATCATTCACTCTGTTATGATTTGTACGCGGGAGTGTTCTCTTTCCCGTTCTCTGAATAATGCAGCCAGGAATGTTTTATACATGTACATTTTGGAGGAAAAAAATGGTTTTGAACCCGAAATGACTGAAGCCATGTTGTTGCTGTGCTAGAATGATAAGGGATTCTCTGGCATATCCCATAGATCAGATGTCGTCTGTTGTGAGAGGTCTTTCAGAACACTGTGTGTGTGTGTGTGTGTGTGTGTGTGTGTGTGTGTGTGTGTGTGTGTGTGTGTGTGTGTGTGTGTGTGTGTGTGTGTGTGTCAGCATGGTTCCCAGGTCTTTTT
>NW_019944377.1:155944-186408 GCF_002910315.2 Salvelinus sp. IW2-2015 | reverse complement strand
GAGAGAGAGGGAGACGGAGGGAGAGAGAGGGAGACGGAGAGAGGATGGAGCGTGAGAGAGAGAGGATGCACTTCTCTAGTTCCCTTCCTTAGGATCTGGTTCAGACAGGCAGACTGGAGAGGAGTGGAGGGGACTCTTGTGGTGTGGAGCTCTCTCAATTCCAATTCAATTCTGTTTAACAGGCTTTATTAGCATGGGAAATATGTCTTCATTGCCAAAGTAAGTGAAATAGATAATAAACAAAAGTGAAATAAACAATTGAAATTAACATTAAACATACTTTAACAAATGGTTCAAAAGAACAAAGACATTTAAAAAGTTATACAATGTGCAAGTAGTTGAAGTTTGAAAGTAAAATAAACAAACATAAATATGGGTTGTATTTACAATGTTGTTTGTTCTTCACTGGTTTCCATTTCATGTGGCAACAGGTCACAAATATTGCTGCTGTGATGGCACAATGTGGTATTTATTTATCAAGATTGGATTTGTTTTCAAATTCTTTGTGGTCTGTGTAATCTTAGGGAAATATGTCTCTATGGTCAGGCATTTGACAGGAGGTTAGGAAGTGCAGCTCAGTTTCCACCTCATTTGTGGGCGGTGTGCACAGAGAGTGCATTCGGAAAGTATTCAGACCCCTTCACTTTTTCCACATTTTGTTACTTTATATCCTTATTCTAAAATGGGTGAAAAAATATATATATAATCATCATCAAACTACACACTACACCCCATAAGGATATCCAAAAACTGTTTTTTTTTTTTTTAAATGTTTGCAAATGTATTAAAAACAGATACCTTAAGTATTCAGACCCTTTGCAATGAGACTCGAAATTGAGCTCAGGGTGCATCCTGTTTCCATTGATCATCCTTGAGATGTTTCTATAACTTGATTGGAGTCCACCTGGCGTAAATTCAATTGATTAGACATGATTTGGAAAGTCACACACCTGTCTATATAATGTCCCGGAGTTGACAGTGCATGTCAGAGCAAAAACCAAACCATGAGGTTGAAGGAATTATCCGTAGAGCTCCAAAACAGGATTGTGTCGAGGCACAGATCTGGGAAGGGTACCAAAACATTTCTGCTGCATTGAAGGTCCCCAAGAACACAGTGGCCTCCATCATTTTTAAATGGAAGAAGTTTGGAACCACCAAGACTCTTCCTAGAGCTGGCTGCCCTGCCAAACTGAGCAATCGAGGAAGAAGGGCCTTGGTCAGGGAGGTGACCATGGACCCGATGGTCACTCTGACAGAGCTCCAGAGTTCCTGGAGATGGGAGAATCTTCAAGAAGGACAACCATCTCTGCAGCACTCCACCAGTCAGACCTTTATGTAGAGTGGACAGACGGAAGCCACTCCTCAGTAAAAGGCACATGACAGCCCGCTTGGAGTTTGCCAAAAGGCACCTCAAGGATTCTGACTATGGGGAACAAGGTTCTCTGGTCTAGGACTTATTCAAATGTAACGGGCTTCCTCACAATAACCCATTGCAAAATTCATCGTCTTAAACAGCACTATGCCACTGCTCCATAGCTAACCTTGAAATTAGCACCTACAACGTTCAAAAATCCATCATCCACTTCAACATGAAATCGTTACGTGTGACTGACCAGCGAGAACCTCGCGTCCACTGATCCAGTCAACGTCCCCTCATCGGATCGCGTGCGCAAAGCACAACCTAACACACTCGCTGCCCTCTCTTATCAACTCATACACGTCACACTGTCTGGTCACAGCAACCGACCATGTACACGCGAAAGCAACACAGAACCGCCGCCACGACACGACCGCTGACCGAGAACGCCAGCCAACCGCATCTATCAAACAGACATCTCAACACAACCCTCCTACCTATCCCACGTCATCTTTGTCGCTCCAATTCTCCAACCAACCGCCTCCATCCTCACAACAACCTACCCCGCTAAACAACAAGCCAAACCGGTCACAGTCAGCTTACACAACCCCCTACGCGTAGACACAAACGACCCATCACACGTCCTAACTTCCGACCTAACCCAACGCACATCTTCATACACAACCCACAGCCGAACATACTTCGCTACCCAACAAACATCCGCCTCAACTAGTCTCACACCACTAGCACCACGCTCTACTGCTCACACAAAACACCTCATCCACACTAGCTCGCCCACACTCAACCTCACCACACAGGTCACTCTTCAACAACCCCTCCTGTCCCGCTCACTACCAGACACACATGACCCTAAACCTCGCTCTCCTACACTACCAACAAGATGACCACAACTAAGTAGCCAACCCTGGCTCAAGCCATGACAGCAAACTTCAATTTCCACGCATTTATTTTTACTTACCAACGACCAACCGTCACCGGCCCACACAACATCGCACCGCCCTCGCCAATGTGCCCGCTCCCTATTCGACACCTCAACAAGCCGCGCCCGGACCGTGATACAGCACTGCCTCCGAACCGGCGCGCACAACCCGTTAAGTCGACCGCCTCATACTTCCCACTGAGATTCAGTCCTCAAACACCTGCGCACGCGGGCCACCCTACTTTACCCTCATTCCCCACAGTGCACCACCATCCTCTACAAAAGGCCAACACGTACTCATCCTTGCAACCCCATTAGGGGCCTCTAGGCCAGCACCTTACACCACAGTGTCAACCACTCCACCTTCTCTCAACACCGACACACCCATTCACTACTCATCATTTCGCACGCGGTCTCTCTCCCGTCTCTACCGCGCAATTCAATGCGCCAGCAAAATGCTCCCCACCTCGCCAACCGCCTAACCACGCACCATCCACTCCGCGAGAAGATACAAATAGTCCCTCTGCACACCACGGAATGACCTACATCCCATGGCTGATTGCCTGCTACCTCAGAGTGAGTGATACTGATTCGGCCTATCCCACTAGGGCAATGAACGCTCGTGGACAGTCTAGAACACCTGTGGTGTGCTGGTGGCCGTGCTCGTGGTGGCTAGTGCTGCTGTGCTATGTGCTCGTGCTGTGTGGCCTAAGTGTGTGCCTATGCGGATCACGACCACATCCGGTCACGGCCTTTCACAGAAATCCGCTAGACTCTGTATCTACCAGTGATGACTCTCTGTGGAACAAAACCCATCTCGTACACTACCACTGTGGTGTGATAAAATACATCTCACTCAGCTGAGTGGTCTGAAGGTCAGTCTCCACCAGGGTTCCGTCAGTTCCACCGGGTCGGTCAGTTCCACCAGCGTTCCAGCAGTTCCGCTAGTGTTCCGTAGTCCGCTCAGATATCGGAATCAGTTCCGCCAGCGTTCGGATCAGTTCACTAGGTCGATCAATCCAGTCAGTCCTCAGGTTCCCGTCAAGATTCCGCTAGGTTCCGTCAGAGTCCCCAGGTTCACGCGTCGATGTCCGACAGCGTTTCCCTTCCTTCTTTTCTCATTTTCGGATTTGCCTTTCATTCCGGTCAGTTCGCCAGCGTCAGTCCTATCCGGTCAGTCGCACAGTGTGTAGGTTCGTCAGTCCTAGGTTCCGTCAGTTCCGCAGGGTCGTTCAGTCCAGGGTTCCTCGTGTAGTTCACCTAGTCACGTCATCTCCGCCAGGTTCCGTCATTACGCAGTTCCTCGTCAGTTCCGCATCAGGGTCGCTCGTCCGGCCTAGTTCCGGTCAGGCTTCCGCTAGTTCCAGATCCGTCTCCACAGCACAGTTCCCGTTCAGTCGCTGTTCGTCAGTTCCACCAGGGTTCCTCATCTCCATCAGTTCCACTAGGTCCGTTCATCACTGGCCTAGTTCCGGTCAACTCCGCCAGGGTTCCATCAGTAGGTTCAGTCAGTTCCACAGTAGTAAAGAGGGACTGGGACTCGGCTGCTGTGTGTAGATAATGATGGTAAATGAAAGAAACACACAAATGAAAGCAAAAGCACTGTATGAATGAACCAACTTCATGATAATTGGTTTTGTCATCATCAAAACACAACATTACGGTCCATACCTACCCGTGAACATAGACCTGACCGCTGATGAACATAAGCCTGACCGCTGATGCTGGTGGAACACACCTGCTGGCATGACCATAGACTGACCACTGATGAACATAGACCGAACCAACTGAATGCTGGTGAACAGACCTGCTGGCTGGGGACTAGACCTGACCACTGATGGCTGTGGAACAGACCTGACGGGCTGGCTGAAATAACCTGCACTGATGACATAGAACCTGCCATGATTGCTGGTGGAAACAGACCTGCTGGTGTGGAACATAGACTACACGACTGGCTGGTGAACACCAGAGACACTGACCACCTGATGCTAAGTCAGTTGTTCAGGTTTCGGATATACATAGATCGTTCCATGACCACCATCCAGATGCCATCTAGTGGTGGTCTGAGGTGTGTGGATGGTTGTTGGTGTCTAATGTCCAACCAGGGCCATTAGTACTAGAGTCCAGGCGATCAGGGGGCGGGGCTGGTTCTATTGGTATCCACCAGCCCATAAGTCAATGGTCACGCTTCTCTTGAATTGGGCTTGGTTCCATGGAAATAGCCATCAGACGTCTGTCAGGGCATATGTCCCACACTGAAGCCATCTGGCATGGTGGAATAGTCCATCAGGTGACCATGATGCCATTCTGATCGAGCCTGGCTGAAAGCATAGACCTGACCACTACATGGCTGCTGGAAAAACTTAGACCTGTACACCTCTGATGGCGCTTGGTGACACATAACACCAGACCCACACTGCAGTGTGTCGCTGTAAAAGCATAGACCCTGTACCACTATGGCTGGTTAGACATAGCACCTGAACCCACCATTCACCAAAGTCACGATAGAACATATTTTGGTCTCAGCCACAATAGACCCTGATCGAACGCGATCCTAGTCTATGTTCCACCGAAAGGCCATGGACTGTAGGTTGACATAGGGTCAAAGTCTCATGTTCCACCACCCATCACCAGCTGGACCACTTGAGCCTAGTGGGGCAGGTTTGGTGGTGGTTCTGTCCACACCAATCGGCATGTGTCATGTCCGAGCCAAGGCCAGATGGGACATAGAGCCTGACCTCTGGAATGACGCTGGGTGGTGACACATAGACCTACCACTGATGGGGTGTGGCAACATAGACCTGACCACTGATGAGCTGGTGAACATAACCTGACGATGATGGCTGTGAACATAACCGACACTGATGGCTGGTGAACATAGACCTGACGCAGGATGGCTGGTGGAACATAGACCTGACCACTGATGGCTGGTGGAACATAGACCTGACCACTGATGGCTGGTGGAACATAGACCTGACCACTGATGGCTGCTGTTGTTGCCTACCCTTACCACCTGGGGGCGGCCCGTCAGGAAGTCCAGGATCCAGTTGCAGAGGGAGGGGTTCAGACCCAGGACCATGAGCTTAGTGATGAGACTTGGAGGTTAATATGGTGTTGAACGCTGAGCTGAAGTCAATGAACAGCATTCTCACATAGGTGTTCCTTTTGTACAGGTGGGAAAGGGCAGTGTTGAGTGCAATCGAGATTGCGTCATCTGTGGATCTGTTAGGGCGGTCCACTTTTTTTTATCCTTGATAGTTTGCAAGTCCTGCCACATCCGACGAGCGTCAGAGCCTGTGTAGTAGGATTCGATCACGGTCCTGTATTGATGCTTTGCCTGTTTTATGGTTTGTCGGAGGGCGTAGCATGATTTCTTGATTTCTTGTCCCGCTCCTTGAAAGCGGTGAATTATGTGGCAAACTCCTCAATGCCATCGGATGAATCCGGAAACATATTTCCAGTCTGTGCTAATGAAACAGTCCTGTAGCTTAGCATCCTCTTCATCGGAACACTCCGTATTGAGAGGGTCACTGGTACTTCCTGTTTTTGCTTGTAAACAGGAATCAGAAGGATAGAGTTATGGTCAGATTTGCCAAATGGAGAGTGAGAGAGAGCGTTGTATGCTTCTCTTTGTGTGGATTAAGGTGATCTAGAGTTGTTTAGCCTCTAGGTGTACATGTGACACGCTGGTGTAAATAAGGTTTAGCAGCATGTAGCAACCTAGACGTTTCTACCAGTAAAGTATGTGGGAGGGTACCTGCAAACTGTTTCATAGTCCCTATCTGCCTGCCAACGCCCATCCAAACTGTTTCATAGTCCCTATCTGCCTGCCTGCCAAGCCTAAACTGTGTTCGTTGGTATACTGTGAGTTACTCCTTGTGAGCTAGCTACAGTAAAGTATGTGGGAGGGAAGAAACCTAGAGAAACATAACACCAGGAGATTTAGGATCTTGATCTTTGGAAATGAGTTGTTTAGCCTGGAGATAAATTATATTGAGGGTAGGAGGAGGAGCTATCCGTCTTTATATACCTGTACAGGTATTGGTCTATGCATGTTTGTTGTCTTTGTAACTTGGAAGATGTGGTGAGGTAAAACAAACAAACAGGCCCTGTCTGTTTCTTAGTGGATCCAGAGGTGTGTTGGAGTCTGAGGCGAGTGGAGACAGTGGAGGTGGTTGTGAACCAGTGGAGACAGTGGAGGAGGTTGTGGAGACAGTGGAGGAGGTTGTGGAGACGTGGAGGAGGTTGTGGAGACAGTGGAGGAGGTTGTGGAGACAGTGGAGGAGGTTGTGGAGACAGTGGAGGAGGTTGTGACGGTGGAGACAGTGGAGGAGGTTGTGGAGACAGTGGAGGAGGTTGGTGGAGACAGTGGAGGAGGTTGTGGGAGACAGTGGAGGAGGTTGTGGAGACAGTGGAGGTTGTGGAGGAGGTTGTGGTGACAGTGGAGGAGGTTTGTGGACGAGTGAGACAGTGGGAGGAGGTTTTGACGAGTGAGACAGTGGAGGAGGTTTTTTGAACGAGTGGAGACAGTGGAGAGGTTTTGAAGAGTGGGACAGTGGAGGAGGTTTTGAACGAGTGGGAGACGGTGGAGAGGTTTTGAACGAGTGGAGACATTGGAGGTTTTGAACGAGTGGAGACAGTGGAGGAGTTTTTGAACACGAGTGGAGACAGTGGAGGAGGTTGTGGAGACAGTGGAGGAGGTTGTGGAGACAGTGGAGGAGGTTGTGGACAAGTGGAGACAGTGGAGGAGGTTGTGGAGACAGTGGAGGAGGTTGTGGAGACAGTGGAGGAGGTTGTGAACGAGTGGAGACAGTGGAGGAGGTTGTGGAGACAGTGGAGGAGGTTGTGGAGACAGTGGAGGAGGTTGTGGAGACAGTGGAGGAGGTTGTGGAGACAGTGGAGGAGGTTTGTGGAGACTGGAGGTGTGGAGGAGGTTGTGGAGACAGTGGAGACAGTGGAGGTTGTGGAGGAGGTTGTGGATACCGTGGAGGAGGTTGTGAATGAGAGGAGACAGTGGAGGAGGTTGTGAATGAGAGGAGACAGTGGAGGAGGTTGTGGAGACAGTGGAGGAGGTTGTGGAGACAGTGGAGGAAGGTTGTGAGGAGGTTGTGGAGACAGTGGAGGAGTTGTGAGACAGTGGAGGAGGTTGTGGAGACAGTGGAGGAGGTTGTGGGAGACAGTGGAGGAGGAGGTTGTGGAGACAGTGGAGGAGGAGGTTGTGGAGACAGTGGAGGAGGTTGTGGAGACAGTGGAGGAGGTTGTGGAGACAGGGAGGTTGTGGAGACAGTGGAGGTTGTGGAGACAGTGGAGTGTTGTGACCAGTGGAGGAGGTTGTGGAGCAGTGGAGGAGGTTGTGGAGACAGTGGAGGTTGTGGAGGAGGTTGTGGAGACGTGGAGGAGGTTGTGGAGACCGTGGAGGAGGTTGTGGAGACAGTGGAGGTGGTTGTGAAGACAGTGGAGGAGGTTGTGGAGACAGTGGGGAGGTTGTGGAGACAGTGGAGGAGGAGGTTGTGGAGACAGTGGAGGAGGAGGTTGTGAAGACGTGGAGGAGGAGGTTGTGGAGACAGTGGAGGAGGTTGTGGAGACAGTGGAGGAGGTTGTGAATGAGAGGAGACAGTGGAGGAGGTTGTGGAGACAGTGGCCCAAATGGACCCTATTCCCTATGTTGTGCAGTACTTCTGACCAGGGCCCACAAGGCACTATATAGGGAAAGGGTGGCATTTAGTACTCAGATAGTCTCAGTAGCATCTCACAGGGGTAGGCGATATCGAGAGTTGTTGACTTTGCGTACTCTTGTTAGTGCTGATTTTTAGTATAACATCATATAATCCAGCTCTAAAGGTGTTCCAATGGAAAGAATCATTCCTTTTTTTGAGCTTTATATACTTTAATGATGATCAGAAGCGTATCAAAAACAAAATGGTCTGGAAAACATAATGTGATTTAGTCTGTGGTGTCTATCATCATAGAGGGAATACCATGACACAAGGAAACGCCAAACAAACAAAACCGTCTCACAAGGTGACAAGATCAGATGAATGGCGGATGAATTACTTGATGGTTGATTGCAGTTCGGTGTGGTAGACATAGTGAAGACTTGTATAGCAGATGGCTATCAACATTCATACATAGAATGTGCTCTGGGCTTCAATGACTCATAGAAAAATAATAACCTAGAACCAAGCCCTGGGGGACACCAGTAGAACACCGCAGAGAGAAAAGATGGACTAGTACCGAGCCCTGGGGGACACCAGTTGATGAACTAGTACGAGCCCTGGGGGACACAGTTGATGAACTGTACCGAGCCCTGGGGATAACAGTTGATGAACTAGTACCGAGCCCTGGGGGACACCAGTTGATGAACTAGTACCGAGCCCTGGGGATAACAGTTGATGAACTAGTACCGAGCCCTGGGGATACAGTTGATGAACTAGTACCGAGCCCTGGAGGACAACAGTTGATGAACTAGTACAAGCCCTGGGGACACCAGTTGATGAACTAGTACCGACCCTGGGGGAACAAGTTGATGAACTAGTACCGAGCCCTGGGGGACACCAGTTGATGGAACTAGTACCGGAGCCCTGGGGGACACCAGTTAATGAACTAGTACCGAGCCCTGGAGGACAACAGTTGATGAACTAGTACCAAGCCCTGGAGGACAACAGTTGATGAACTAGTACCGAGCCCTGGGGGCACCAGTTAATGAACTAGTACCGACGCTGGAGGACAACAGTTGATGAACTAGTCCAAGCCCTGGGGAACAACAGTTAATGGAACTAGTACCGAGCCCTGGGCGACACCAGTTGATGAACTAGTACCAAGCCCTGGGGGACACCAGTTGATAGAACTAGTACCGAGCCCTGGGGGACAACAGTTGATGAACTAGTACCGAGCCTGGGGACACCAGTTGATAGAACTAGTACCGAGCCCTGGGGGAACACCAGTTGATGAACTAGTACCGAGCCCTGGGGGACACCAGTTGATAAACTAGTACCGCGCTGGGGGACAACAGTTGATGGAACTAGTACCGAGCCCTGGGGGACAACAGTTGATGGAACTAGTACCGAGCCGTGGGGGACAACAGTTGATGGATCTAGTACCGAGCCCTGGGGGACAACAGTTGATGGAACTAGTACCGAGCCCTGGGGGACAACAGTTGATGAACTAGTACGAGCCCTGGGGGACAACAGTTGATGGAACTAGTACCGAGCCCTGGGGGACAACAGTTGATGGAACTAGTACCGAGCCCTGGGGACAACAGTTGATGAACTAGTACTGAGCCCTGGGGGACAACAGTTGATGGAACTAGTACCGAGCCCTGGGGGAACAGTTGATGGAACTAGTACCGAGCCCTGGGGATACAGTTGATGAACTAGTACCGAGCCCTGGGGGACACCAGTTGATGAACTAGTACCGAGCCCTGGGGACACCAGTTGATGAACTAGTACCGAGCCCTGGGGGTAACAGTTGATGAACTAGTACCGAGCCCTGGGGGATAACAGTTGATGACTAGTACCAGCCCTGGGGACACCAGTTGATGAACTAGTACCGAGCCCTGGGGGATAACAGTTGATGAACTAAGTACGAGCCCTGGGGGACACCAGTTGAAAAACTGCAGAGAGAAAAAAAAGAGATGAACTTCCGTAAAACACTTCAGTGCCCCTCTAAGTGATGTGATGTGTTTGAGCAGTATAAAGAAGAGATGGTCTGAATCCAAATATGTGACAAAGCAGGGTTCATGTAGTGTCTGTTCTCTTTATAGCAGAACTGGCTGCCAGAGATGCACTCTAATAGTGTAGTGGCCCTGTCAAAGCATATTAGCGCATATCTGTCCATTACTTTACAGTCCAGAGATAATGCACGCACTCACTCACTCTCTCTCTCTCTGGTGCACCCTGTTTCTTTCTCTGTCTCTCTCTCTCTCTAAATGTAAATTCAAGGGGCTTTATTAGCATGGGAAACATATGTCTACATTGCCAAAGCAAGTGAAATAGATAATAAACAAAAGTGAAATAAACAATGAAAATGAACAGTAAACATTACATTCACAAAAGTTCCAAAAGAATAAAGTGATTTTAAAATGTTATATTATGTGCAAATAGTTAAAGTGCAAAAGGGAAAATAAATAAATATAAATATAGGTTGTATTGACAATGGTGTTTGTTCTTCACTGGTTGCCCTTTTCTTGTGGCAACAGGTCACAAATCTTGCTGCTGTGATGGAACACTGTGGTATTTCACCCAGTAGATATGGGAGTTTATCAAAATTGGGTTTGTTTTCAAATTCTTTGTGGGTCTGTGTAATCTGAGGGAAATATGTGTCTCTAATATGGTCGTACATTTGGCAGGAGGAAGTGCAGCTCAATTTCAACCTCATTTTGTGGGCAGTGTGCACATAGCCTGTCTTCTCTTGAGAGCCATGTCTGCCTACGACTGCTTTTCTCTAAAGCAAGGCCACTGAGTCTGTACATAGTCAAAGATTTCCTTAAGTTTGGGTTAGTCACAGTGGTCAGGTATTCTGCCACTGTGTACTCTCTGTTTAGGGTCAAATAGCATTCTAGTTTGATCAGTTTTTTTGTTAATTCTTTCCAATGTGTAAAGTAATTATCTTTTGGTTTTCTCATGATTTAGTTCGGTCTAATTGTGTTGCTGTCCTGGGGCTCTGTGGGGTGTGTTTGTGTTTGTGAACAGAGCCCCAGGACCAGCTTCCTTAGGGGACTCTTCTCCAGGTTCATCTCTCTTTAGGTGATGGCTTTGTTATGGAAGGTTTGGGAATCACTTCCTTTTTAGGTGGTCGTAGCATTTAAGAGCTATTTTCTGGATTTTGATAATTAGCGGGTATTGGACTTATTCTGTTCTGCATGCATTATTTGGTGTTTTACACTGAGGATGTTTTTGAAGAATTCTGCATGCAGAGTCTCAATTTGGTGTTTGTCACATTTTGTGAATTCTTGGTTGGTGAGCGGACCCCAGACCCCACAACCATAAAGGGCAATGGGTTCTAAACTCAGCAAAAAAGAAACGTCCCTTTTTCTGACGCTGAAAAACACCAAAAGAAAGATGCCCAGGGTCCCTGCTCATCTGCGTGAACGTGCCTTAGGCATGCTGCAAGGAGGCATGAGGACTGCAGATGTGGCCAGGGCAATAAATTGCAATGTTCGTACTGTGAGACGCCTAAGACAGCACTACAGGGAGACAGGACGGACAGCTGATCGTCCTCGCAGTGGCAGACCACGTGTAACAACACCTGCACAGGATCGGTACATCGCGAACGATCACACCTGCGGGACAGGAACAGGATGGCAACAACTGCCCGAGTTACACCAGGAATGCACAATCTCTCCATCAGTGCTCAGACTGTCCGCAATAGGCTGAGAGAGGCTGGACTGAGGGTTGTAGGCCTGTTGTAAGGCAGGTCCTCACCAGACATCACTGGCAACAACGTTGCCAATGGGCACAACCCACCTTCGCTGGACCAGACAGGACTGGCTAAAAGTGCTCTTCTCTGACGAGTCGCGGTTTTGTCTCACCAGGGTGATGGTCGGATTCACGTTTATTGTCGATGGAATGAGCTTAAAACCGAGGCCTGTACTCTCGAACAGGATCGATTTGGAGGTGGAGGGTCCGTCATGGTCTGGGGGGTGTGTCACAGCACCATCGGACTGAGCGTGTTGTCATTGCAGGCAATCTCAACGCTGTGCGTTACAGGGAATACATCCTCCTCCCTCATGTGGTACCCTTCCTGCAGGCTCATCCTGACATGACCCTCCAGCATGACAATGCACCAGCCTTACTGCTTGTTCTGTGCGTGATTTCTGCAAGACAGGAATGTCAGTGTTCTGCCATGGCCAGCGAAGAGCTCGGATCTCAATCCCATTGAGCACGTCTGGGACCTGTCAGATCGGAGGGTGAGGGCTAGAGCCATTCCCCCAGAATGTCTGGGAACTTGAAGGTGCCTTGGTGGAAGAGTGGGGTAACATCTCACAGCAAGAACTGGCTAATCTGGTGCAGTCCATGAGGAGGAGATGCCACTGCAGTACTTAATGCAGCTGGTGGCCACACCAGATACTGACTGTTACTTTTGATTTTGACCCCCCCCCCCTTTGTTCAGGGACACATTATTCAATTTCTGTTAGTCACATGTCTGTGGAACTTGTTCAGTTTGTGTCTCAGTTGTTGAATCTTGTTATGTTCATACAACTATTTATACATGTTAAGTTTGCTGAAAATAAACGCAGTTGACAGTGAGAGGACGTTTCTTTTTTGCTGAGTTTATAATACAAGAACAATAACTGAATCTACTATTTTTGCCAGATCCTAATTGGGATGTCGAATTTTATGTTCCTTTTGTTGGCATAGAATGCCCTTCTTTCCTTGTCTCTCAGATCATTCACAGTTTTGTGGAAGTTACCTGTTGTGCTGATGTTTAGGCGCGAGGTATGTATAATTTTTTGTGTGATCTAGGGCAACGGTGTCCAGATAGATAGATATCATTTTTATTTGTGGTCCTAGCAGCTGGACCTATTTTGGAACACCATTATTTTTGTCTTACTGAGATTTACTGTCAGGGCCCAGGTCTGACAGAATCTGTGCAGAAGATCTAGGTGCTGCTGTAGCCCCCTCCTTGGTTGGGGACAGAAGCACCAGATCATCACCAACAGTAGACATTTGATTTCAGATTCTAGTAGGGTGAGGCCGGGTGCTGCAGACTGTTCTAGTGGGGTGAGGCCGGGTGCTGCAGACTGTTCTAGTGGGGTGAGGCCGGGTGCTGCAGACTGTTCTAGTAGGGTGAGGCCGGGTGCTGCAGACTGTTCTAGTGGGGTGAGGCCGGGTGCTGCAGACTGTTCTAGTAGGGTGAGGCCGGTGCTGCAGACTGTTCTAGTGGGTGAGGCCGGGTGCTGCAGACTGTTCTAGTGGGGTGAGGCCGGGTGCTGCAGACTGTTCTAGTGGGTGAGGCCGGGTGCTGCAGACTGTTCTAGTGGGGTGAGGCCGGGTGCTGCAGACTGTTCTAGTGGGTGAGGCGCGGGTGCTGCAGACTGTTCTAGTGGGGTGAGGCCGGGTGTGCAGACTGTTCTAGTGGGGTGAGCGGGTGCTGCAGACTGTTCTAGTGGGGTGAGGCCGGGTGCTGCAGACTGTTCTAGTAGGGTGAGGCCGGTTGCTGCAGACTGTTCTAGTAGGGTGAGGCCGGTTGCTGGCAGACTGTTCTAGTAGGGTGAGGCCGGGTGCTGCAGACTGTTCTAGTAGGGTGAGGCCGGTTGCTGCAGACTGTTCTAGTAGGGTGAGGCCGGGTGCTGCAGACTGTTCTAGTGCCATCGCCAATTTGTGTCGTAGAAATATTAGTCCAGTAATACGGAACTTGTGAATTGAAATAGACTTTATTACAAAGTAACAAGCTGAGCTGGTCCATGGATCAACTGTCTTCCCAGCCTCGGCACACTCCTTTTATACAGTTTTCACACATAGAAACTCCTCTTTATGTTAATGATTCATCCCCTTTGGTATTTAGCCACCATCTTTTTGCCTTTCACTCATTTTAGCTAAGTGAACATTTCTTATTGGCAAAGACATTAGGTCATAGATTCTATTGGTGGCATAACCATAGCAATGATTACAAAAAAATGAACAGACACGCGCACTCCTAATGCATGTGGATGTCTAAAGGGTTGATTAATATCTTCGGAGTCTAATGACCCTCACGGACCAGGTAATGGCTTTCATTAGACCTAGGCGACAACATAATGGTCAAGCCTATATTAATGATGCTTTACTACTCTAAATTACATAACACCACATACTGGAAAATCCCAATTTTTGTTGATATAATGTTGAAGAGGATAGGGGTTAAGCTGCATCCCTGTCTCATCCCACGGCTTATTGTTTGTGTTGTATGTTTATCCCCAACATAACTTTCATCAATTTGTTTAGTAGATCCTTGTGTCAAATTGAAGTAAACAAAGCATGAGAAGACTTTGCCTTTGTTTTGGTTTGTTTGTCTGTCATCAGGGTGTGGCAGGGTGAAAACGTGGTCTGTCGTACGGTAATTTGGTAAAAAGACAATTTGACATTTTCTCAGTACATTGTTTTCATTGAGGAAATGTACGAGTCTGCTGTTAATGATAATGCAGAGGATTTTCCCAAGGTTGCTGCTGACGCATATCCCCACGGTAGTTATTGGGGTCAAATTTGCCTCCACTTTTGTGTATTGGGGTGATCAGTCCTTGGTTCCAAATATTGGGGAAGATGCCAGAGCTGAGGATGATGTTAAAGAGTTTTAGTATAGCCAATTGGAATTTGTTGTCTGTATATTTTATCATTTCATTGAGGATACCATCAACACCACATGCCTTTTGGGTTGGAGGGTTTGTATTTTGTCCTGTAGTTCATTCAATGTAATTGGATAATCCAGTGGGTTCTAGGAGTCTTTTAATAGTTGATTCTAAGATCTGTATTTGATCATGTTTTTGCTATTAGTTCTTTGTTACAGGACCAAAAAGATTGGGGAAGTGGTTTATCCATACATCTCTGTTTTGGATAGATAACTCTTCGTGTTTGTTTAGTATTTTCCAATTTTCCCAGAAGTGGTTAGAATCGATGGATTTTTTAATTACATTGAGCTGATTTCTGACATTCTGTTTTACCAAAGTGTAAAACTGTATTGTTTTAGTGATTCACCATAGTGAAGTCGTAGACTCAGGTTTTCTGGGTCTATGTTTTTGGTTAGACGGGTTTCTCAATTTCTTTCTTAGGTTTTTGTATTCTTCATCAAACCATTTGTCATTGTTGTTCATTTTCTTAGGTTGTCTGCTTGATATTTTTTAGATTGGATATTGAAGTTGAGAGGTCAAATATACTGTTTAGGTTTTCTAATGTCAAGTTTACACCTTCACTATTACAGTGGAACATTTTGTCCAGGAAGTTGTCTAAAAGGGATTGAATTTGTTGTTGCCTAATAGTTTTTTTGGTAGGTTTCCACACTACATTCATTCCATCTATAGCATTTCTTACTCAGTTCCTTTGGCTTTGATGTCTCATGATTGAGTTTTGCTCTGTTCAAGTAGACTGTGATTTTGCTGTGATCTGATAGGGGTGTCAGTGGGCTGCCTGTGAATGCTCTGAGAGACTCTGGGTTGAGGTCAGTGATGAAGTAGCCTACAGTACAACTGCCAAGAGATGAGCTATAGGTGTACCTACCATAGGAGCCTACCATTGACTATGTACATACCCAGCGTGCGATAGAGCTGCAGGAGTTGTGACCTGTTTTTGTTGGTTATGTTGTCATAGTTGTGCCTAGAGGGTCATATGGGGGAGGGAATTCTGTCACCTCCAGGCAGGTGTTTGTCCCCCTGTGTGCTGAGGGTGTCAGGTTCTTGTCCAGTTCTGGCATTTAGGTCGCCACAGACTAGTACATGTCCCTGGGCCTGGAAATGATTGATTTCCCCCTCCAGGATGGAGAAGCTGTCTTCGTTAAAGTATGGGGATTCTAGTGGGGGGATATAGGTAGCACACAGGAGGACATTTTTCTCTGTTGAGATCATTTCCTTTAGATTTTCTAGACAAATGTAAAATGTTCCTGTTTTGATTAATTTAATAGAGTGGGTTAGGTCTGCTCTATACCAAATTAGCATAACCCCTGAGTCACTTCCCTGTTTCACACCTGGTAGTGTGGTGGATGGGACTACCAGCTCNTCTGTCAACCGGGTTGTTATGCAACCCATTTTCTGTCGGGCCTGTACGCGGCCCTAACAGGGCACGGGTGGGGATAAGGTGTTGTGTACCCATTGGGCCTGTGAGCTGGCTGAGGGTGTCAGGTTTCTTGTCCAGTTCTGGCATTAGGTTAACCACCAGACTAGTACATGTCCCTGGGTGGAAGTTACTTGAAAGATTTTATCATTCTCCCCTCACTCACGAATTGGACGATTCATTGCCTTGAATCTTGCACATAGTCAGTTTTAAATCGGCGCATTTTCTAGTGGGGGAGTATACTAGGCTAGAACATCCATTCTTATGGAGGCATCTTAGTTTTCATGGTTAACTCACTGTAGGTTATTCTACCTTAATACTTATTGTTTCTGGGCCCAGAGTAAAATGTTCCCTGTTTTGTCATTTTAACACAGATAAGTCTTTATGTAGATGGGGGTACTTTCTTCAACTTCTAGTTCTTTATACCTGTAACCTAGAGGGCAACCAGTGGGTCAGGTCCTCTCGCTCTATACCACCCACTGGTACGTGTGGTGGCTGGGATCTTACCAGCTCTTCTGTACCCTACGAGGGCAACAAGTGGTCCGTCTGCTCCTCTTATACAAACCCACCACCTGGTAGTGTGGTGGATGGGACACCAGCTTCTGTAACTAGAGGCAACCAAGTGGGTCGTCTCTCTATACCACCCTCACCTGGTAGTGTGGTGGATGGACTACCAGCTCTCTTGTATCCTAGCAGAACAACCAGTGGGTCCGTCTCCTCTATACCTACCCACCTGGTAGTGTGGTGATGGGAAACTACAGCTCTCTGTGTAACTAGAGGGCAACGCAGTGGTCCTCTCCTCTATACGCACCCGCCTGGTAGTGTGGTGGATGGACTCACGCAGCTTCTCTGTAGACCTAGAGGACAACCAGTCTGGGATCCAGTCTCTCTATACAGGTTTCTTGTAGGAGGACGACAATGTCTGTATTTCTTGATTTTCTTATATGAAGTCTGGGTTCCTGCTCTTTAGGCCAAAGGCAGAATGACCTCAGACCTTGTATGTTCCAGGATGAGAACTTTCCTCCTCCTCTCTCTCTCTCCCTCCCGCTCTCTTCTTTTTTTGCCCCTCCTCTCCTCTCTCTCTCACTCTCTCTCCCCCTACCTCTCTCCTCACTGCTTTTTGTCTCTCACTCCTCTCTCCTTTTCTTCTCTCTTCTTCATCCACTCCTCATCTCCCCCTTTTCTCTCTCTCATCCTCCCTCACCCTCCCCAATCCCCCCCCCCCTCCTACTCTCCATCTTCTCTCTACTCTCTCTCTCCCTACACCCCCTTACACTAGTTGCGTGTACTAAAGGGTCATTATTGGTGACTACAAACCTCCCTTTTTTGAGATTAAGCAAATCCCACACTATCCTTTGCTGCTCCATGCGTCAGCAATTGACCCTAATCCTCGTAGGTACCCGTGTAGGGTACTGCTGTGGGTACTGCTTGTGGGTACTGCTGTGGGTAAACTCGCGTGGGTACTGCCGTGGGTAACTGCCGTGGGTACTTGCCGTAGGTACTGCCGTAGGTACTACTTAAAATCCATCTCAGACCGATTCGTCGCACAGGATTGTCAGAAGCGCTATTAAATATTGGGTCTATTTTCCCGTAGGCCATTTGGTCAATTTTATTCCCTGGGAATTCGTTGACCTGGGTGCAAGTTTGGTTGTTTACAAGGCTTTACTGGGTAGAACTGGAGGATAGGGCCCCCTTTTGTTAGATTTGGTTGCCCGCTCGGGGTGGTACGTCCCCCCAGCTGGGAATGGTGCATACCTATTTCCTGTCGGCAAATTTAGGCCCATTGGGTTCATCGTTAGAGGGAACTATAGTGATATGTGTTGACCGGCGCTGGTCAATCTATTGGGAACGTGTGAGACGTGACTCTACGTCTCCTTCACAAACGGTCATCTCTATGGAACCACTATTGATCGGGAAACGGAGCGCCACTCCCGCTATGTAAATTGTCTCCTGTTCCCGGCCGTGGGTACCGCCGTGGTACCCCTGGCTGCTTCAACGAGGCGCTTGTGGGTTTGTGGGTATGGCGTCTGCTCTTTGTAGGAGATCGAAAAGGTAACCATGAGGGTATTATGGGATATTGATTTATGGCAAGCAATTCCTCTTCTCTCCAAGATCTTGCTCTACTGGGCGTTCTCCGGCAGTTGTATAGAACGGACGGAGCGCGCCTTGTACTTAACTAGTCTTGTGCCGCGTCGTTAGTTCCAGAACACCGCTCAGAAGTGGTACAACGCAAGCCGTGCAGACGTAGGTGGTCGAACAACTCGAGAAGCCGGAACACCGACTTGGTGCAACGTCTTTCCTTGGTCTTACTGACTGCGGGTCTGTAGAAGACCACGGTCGGTTAGGATCCCCTAGGGCTCCAAGGGCTTCCTGACATTTATCACTAATACACACGGCATTTAACAGAGCTAACGTCGATGAGGTCTTGATGTTAAGATGAGATCTAGGATTTTCAGGAAGTTTATGCTTGATCACTAGCTCCATTGCGCTTGAGAAGTGCTGATCGTGAATACAGTGCATGCCACTTCTTGCCCAGTTTGAGAGTTCTGGGAAATTAATTGGAATTAAGCTCATCATTTATCACCCTCGTTGTCGACATTTACATATTGGAATTTCTATTTGCTTTTCACCTGTTTCTCTTTGTTCAGAGACACTCGGTGTCATTCAAGGATCTTAGTGAGCTTAATCACAAAATTTCTCTCTGGGACAATGTGGGCTCATGCATCTGGTCCCATTTCCTTGGCAATGTACAAGTGATGAGGTTCGCAACGCAACTGCAGTACCTACCCACACACTGGTTACAAACAAACGGACAGTCTAACAAATTTAAATCCTTCTCTGAACACTATTTTCTCGTGCTTTCTGTCTCTGTCCTGGGTGTCGCCTCGTAGGGTCTCCAAGCAGGTATTGCCTATGTCCCAAAGTCTTGACCTCACCTACGGCCATTTGCGGTGTGTTCCAGACTAATTCACAGACACACACTTTTCGGATCTGGTCTACGGTGTAAATCCTAAGCTAGATTCTCGGGTCCATTTCTGTGGCTTTGGGAGAGTAGATACTAACACGTCATCCGATCGCGTGTCTCGGAGGACAAGGACAAGCAGTATCGTTGGGATAACGTGGAAGCTCCCGTAAGGGTGGACAGCAGGTTTTGAGGAGAATGCACAGGCGGAACGCACGGGTGACTCAGAGTACTATTCTAATGAACCGTGTCAGTACGCTTCAGTCACTAGGTCATGCAGATACCGAAACCAACAAGCTATTGCTTACCATGGTACCCAGCTTGTTCTCCTCATAGAAATTCCGTCTCCCTTACTGGGAATGCGGGTTGCCGCGTCTTTCATCAAGACTACGTATTGGGCTCACTGGCTCAGTGGCTATGGTGATGACTAGTATTCGGGTATGCGGTGGTCATCTGGAAATAAGGGTGGTCCTCCTGGTACTCGGGGGTTGTGTTCCCGGGATAATATGCAACGGGGTGGTGTGTGTTCGTACGGCACCTCCAAAAGACCCTGCTAACACGCGAGGTGGTTAGGGGGCTGACCTCATTCTAACTGGAATCTACCTGCGCCACACAGTAGGGGCCCGGCTCGTTGAGCAATCGTAGATCCGCAGTGTGTCTGAAACCACGTCGAGGAACCGCTATCAATAGATCGAACAGACTCCGTCTGTCGGGTAAACGTAGCTTTCGCTACTCCTGGGCCTTTCGCTTACAGCACTATATCGGCTTCCTTCTCTCCTCCTTCTCCCTCTTTTCATGGATCATGTGCGGTATCTGTCAATTCGCGTGGTCCCTCTCATTCCAGCTCTTTTTGTCCTGAAATTTGTAGTCACCTCTGGCTACGCTTCTTGGGTCGGCCACAGCCTCGGTGAAGGGAAGTTCTCGCGCACGGCTCTTCGTATGCTCTGTCCTCTTTCTCTCTCACAGCCGGCTACTCTCTCCTCGGGATCACCTGTTTGGAACGACGGGCTCCTCGGCTTAGCGGTGTGCACACGCCCCTCTTATCTCTCTCCTCCTTCTACTCTACCGACGGTTATTGCAGCGCGTTTGACGATGGCTCAGGGGGTAGAGTGATATACTCCTAATCCAGTGACTGTGCAGGGTTCGTCCCAGCTCTGTAGGTTATTACTGGACTGGGTTACTATTTGTTATTTTCGCTTTGACACTTCTCTAGATTTCTAGGAGGTGTATTCTCTGTTCCTACGCTTGCAGATGTCTCGATCCACTTTGGACTTCACTTTGTCGATCTCCATATGATCATGAGCTACACCCCATGGACCGCTTTGATGACGCCCAAGGGACCTGCTTATCTCCGATACGGCTAATCTAGCCATCGCACTCGAGGCCCTTTAACACCACACAGCAGGACGGACATATCAGGGCGAAGACTTAGACACGACCAGACGGTCCACCGGGGCAAAATAGATTCCAGTACAGACGGTCACAATCAGAAGCTGTGATCGGGAACTCAGAGGGACATGATAGAACCACTACCGAATTCAAGGTCACACGCGCACCACAGAGGGCTCATGTGCAACGGTACCTCGAAAGGACAAGTGATCGAGTACAGAGCACGATGACTGGAATTCAATGGCCATCATTGGATGTACTATTGTATCAGAGAGACGACATCAGACCGAAGTATCGGTGTATCTAGTGAAAGTACAGAACAGACACACAGCAATCGGAAAGAGTCACATGTAGGAGGCAAGAACAGTAGCACAGCTAGGAAGCTGATGAGTGAACATCAGAACCAGAGCCAGACACAAAGCAACGAACCGGACGGAGCATAGACAGACAGACACACAGACGGAGTGACATAGACAGACGGAGACACACAGACGCGACCAGGCCACATAGACCTTCGACCAGTACGGGATCAAAACAAGGACGGGGACGCGACAACTATAAATACCAGACAAACAACAAGCAGGGACGGCGTCCGAAAGGTAATACGGTAACGACATATTATCAGGTCTAGATCTGGACCTCACGGGGACGGACCGGACATATACAGACAGACACACATGAGACTGGCATCACAAGTGATACGTAATCACTATATGCACGAGAGGCAGGGAGCACAACTCAGACTCTGGAACGGCATGCTCATAGGTATCATAGGAAAAATGAAAACACATGAAGATCGGATAGGTTCGGGTGAGCATAGTGAAAGTACTCAGGACTTGCAAGTCAGACCACCAGACAGGTTCGCAGATCCACGCATGTATCCACAGAAGACAGACAGAATCAGATCATGTCACACTCGTGTTAGTTATTTCTCGGTTACACCAATATTTCACTTCACCTCTGGAGACACTTGCTTTTACTTTGATTTCGCAGAACTAAGGCACAACTCGACTAACAGCGCAAACAGGGAAGGTAATGGAGTCAGGAGGAGTGATATGAGACATGAGAGGAAGGACAAGTCGAGTAATGACGGATTATTAATTAGGTAGACGCTATATGGCGCAAGAGAATTTGTTGTGCTTACTTAGAATGGGTTGATTTCGCCAGTCTGTCAAGTCTTTTATCCATAACGGTCTTAGTCATTTTGGTCTAGTGATTTATGTTTATATCAGTGAATAGGAAGTGTTTTCAGTGAGTATAACAGGGCCCCACGCGTGTTGTCTTGTAGATATTATACTTCAAACACGTACTGAAGGCATGTTTCAGAAATGGTTCGGACATAGAAACAAGATGATAAGGTTATATTGTAAAGTCATTGGGTCACGCTTCTGCGCACTTAATTCGCACCTCGGATTCTCATGGAGTTAATCGAATTTAGTCATGGGAGAGTTGTTGCCTAATGTTTAGTGCGGCTCCGCTTTCCGGTTGTATATATATATATATTGTGTTGCGCTTGTGATTCGTCTCCGTCTTTATTCAGTCCAAGCACGAGTTGTGGTTTGTTAGATAGCTCAGCTTGATATTTAGTTTACATGACTAACAGGGCCAGATATTGTATTAATTCTTCTTCATCAACGGTTTTCAGGCATAATTTTTCAGGGCTTATTTGGGTTTTATTAAAAAGGCAGTAATGGGCTGGGAATGGAACTGTTTTTCTGGCCCATGGTACATCGGGGGTATATGTGCCCTGAACACCTACTTGATTTTAAGCACACGCCAAGGGCCCATAAGCGGAGATTGGATGAGGACTGCCTTCGGGTATAGCTGGATTGTACCAACCTAGCGCGCCATAGGGGAATAGGCGCTGCCGCTGGGAACATTGGGTTGAAACACCTCTTCTCGGCAGTGGGCCACACATAGGCGTTTAATGATTAAGGGTGCCTCCTAACTCATTTCGTTTGGGCATGACCCGAGGGCCGCATAAAGTTAGTGTTGTTGCTCGCCAGGTCTCAATTTTTTGACTACAAGAGAGAGTCGTGCATGAGGGATATTTTAAAGGGTGTGGGTCATCTGAGGTAGTTTTTGAACGGCTGGAGCTGACGTCTCATAAGCGTGCAGAATAGTACGCGCGGTAGCCACAACTACACTTATTTGATTTCGTCTAGGGGGCCGAAAGTATATTAGGCAGCGCGCTGCGAAAGGCTAACTTTACATTTCTCTGACACACTACGGGGCCATATTCTGGGACATATTTCCATATGAGTCGCAAGGCTGGCAACTTCTTTTGTGGACCCGGAGGGCGCCTATGGGAATCGGGTCGGCACGTATTGAACATAGGTTGGCTGCACCCAGATGAGGCCCTATATGGGAATACGCGGTGCACTAATTCTTGCACTTACACAGTCATTCCATAGGGGAAGTGCACCAATTCCACTAGGGTGACAGCCTAATCTCGAAGACGTCGCCTCAAGGTTTTTCACTTAATAGTTGTTTGTTTATATGTGTGCAGTAAATCATACACCTTCTAGCAATGTTTACTTCTGGTTCATTCTTAGGATAGGTTTGAAATTACTTGTGAGATAACCACTTTTTCCAAAGTAATGCCACACACCAAGGGACTATTCAAGGGTCTTCACACATGAGGGTAATGTGAATTGAAGAGGTTGACGCTTCTACACTTAGGGTGAGTATATTACGTAATATCAGCTACACGGGGAGAGTCCAGAACAGGTGGTAGGTATGTGTCTTCCTTCAGGACACTGTAGGGTAAGATGTGTGCCTTTTACTCTGTCACCAGACACGCTAGTATTTCCTTGCTGCGATTTTCCACAATGGGTAGCACTTGGTCCAGGGTTGATTGGGTGTATTTGGTCTCCTCTATTCATTCGAGTTACTGTTGATGAGTACACATCAAGTATGTGGAACCGGGGCTTATCGTTCTGGTCTTCTTTCCCTGGACAGCAGTCATTGCTGCATACGCTCGACATTACTATTACGTAAGAATTATTGACGGTTCATTCAGCTTTTATTGGTTAATCACAGTGACACTCACTATAGTAGGAATATATGAATCTATTTCAGACGGATATATGGATCTGGTCCAGGGCAGGACCAGACACGCCTTCCTTTAACAAACACTCATATAAGCCACAGGGAACAACTTCGAATCAGTAAACACAAGGGGTAGGCCATCTAACCTAACCATCTGGACCCCCGTCTGGGTTGTCTCAACCTTTTCTCACATTACCATTAACCCTTAGTTTGGTTGGGAGCTGGGAGTAACTCCTGGGAGTAAATCCCTGGTGATACTGGGCACACATAAACAACCCTTAGTGAACCTAGGCCACGTCTGCAGATTGGGCACCCTATATGGTGCACTTCGCCTAATGGGCCCTGGTCAAAAGTACGTGCATCCTATTCCCTATGGGCCCTGTCAAAAGTAGTGGCACTATTCCTATGGGCCCCTGTCAAAAGTAGTGGGCACCTATTCCTATTTGGGCGCGGTAAAGTAGTGCACCTATTCCCTATGGGCCCTGGTCAAAAGTAGTGCACCTAATTCCTATGGGTCCTGGTCAAAAGTGTGCACCTATGCCCTATGGGCTGGTCAAAAATAGTTTGCAGCCCTATTCCCCTATGGGCTCCTGGTCAATGAAGTAGGGCACCCTATTCCTATGGGCCCTGGTCAACAAGTACGGGCACCGCTAATTCCGTAGGGCCCTGGTCAAAAAGTAGGGCACCTAATTCCCTATGGGCCTGGTAAAGTAGGGCACTATACATGAACAGGTGCATTTTCAGACGTGGCCCTAGTTAACCTATACGCTACCAACCTATGGGCTACGGATAAAAGAACAACTCACAAGGTCAAACACAATATAACTATATACTAGTACACTTGAGCGAATTACATAAACATTTAGGAAAACACTGCTTCTTTCCATGACAGACTGACAAGGTGAATCCAGGTGAAGTTATCGGATGTCACTGTTAATCACTTCAGTCAGCTGGTTTACAACACGGGCTATACTCACTAAAAAAACAGCAATGTAATAACCTTCACACCAAAATTTGAACTAAAGAGGAATGATGACAGACTGACCCTTCAGTAACAGATTCTCCCTTCTCTAACCATAAATCTTCATCCTTCCCCATCCATTCCTTCTGATCTTCCTTCCTGTTTGCTGAGCATTGTGTTGGTAATAAAGGAAATGCACAGGGAAAATGTAACGGAAATAATACAAGTTGTGACTGCGTCTGTCTGTCTGTCTGTGAATGCGTCTGAACTGTCTGTCTGTGACTGGTCGTATATGTCCGTCCGTCTGTGTCGGTCTGTCTGTATAGTCCGTGCCGTTCTGTGGTGTCTGTTGTTATATGTCGCCGTCTGTGTGTCTGTCTGTATATGTCGCGTCCGTCTGTGTGTCTGTCTGTATATGTCCGTCCGTCTGTGTGTCTGTCTGTATATGTCCCTCCCGTCTGTGGTCTTGTCTGTCATGTCCGTCCGTTTCTGTGTGTCTGTCTGTATGTCCGTCCGTCTGTGTGTCTGTCTGGTCATGTCCGTCCGTCTGTGTGTCTGTCTGCTATGTCGTCGTCTGTGGTCTGTCTGTCTATGTCGTCCCGTCTGTGTGTCTGTCTGTCTATCGTCCGTCGTACTGTGTGTCTGTCTGTCTATGTCCGTCCGTCTGTGTGTCTTGTCTGTCTATGTCCGTCCGTCTGTGTGTCTTGTCTGCTATGTCCGTCGTCTGTGTGTCTGTCTGGTCTAATGTCCGTCCGTCTGTGTGTCTGTCTGTAATATGTCCGTCCGTCCTGTGTGTGTGTTAAGTCAGTCTGCGGTACGGAAATAGCAGGTCCCTTGGGGTCACTCAAAGCGGTCCATGGTGTGTAGCTGCATGATCAATGGAGGCCGTAGGTCGAACCAGAAGCATTCAGTAGAGTGGTCAGCAGTCCATCCAGATAACAGGACTGAAGAACCTGCAGCAGTCTTTGTTGGGTGGTGGTTTGGGCCATAGGAGAACTCTCCCCTCTGCACGTTTGAAACTCCTGGAATCTAGAGAGAGAGAGAGATAGAGGGCCGGAGGATAGAGGGGGGGAGAGAGAGAGAGAGAGAGAGAGAGAGGGCGGGAGATAGAGGCGGGAAGAGAGAGAGAGAGATAGAGGCGGGGAGAGAGAGAGAGAGAGAGATAGACGGGGGAGGAGAGAGAGAGCAAAGTAGAAAGTGTTTCAACGGGTCCCTGTCGTATGTGGTCTGGTTTCAGACACACTGCACTAGCACAAACCACGGCCCTACCTGGGAAGTCAGTGAATGAAGACGCCTCCAGCTGGTTAGCAGGGTTTGGAGGTGCGCGGTACAATGACGGGGTAGTCTAGTTAGTGACTGACTGACAACGTAGGAGTACTCAGCGGTGCGTCCACTTACGGCTCCGTTAAACCGTTGCTTTCTGACCGTCCGTATTCTATCTGCCAGCGGCGTCTAGCGTAACAGCGGCAGAGCTGACACCTTGTAGTGGGCTGGACATGGCAAACCTGGGGGGAGAACACAAACACCAAAACCCCAAGATCAGACAAGCACAGAATGAAGTTCAAAAGAGTTTATGTATGTGTTTGTTTGTAACAGTGTGTGTGTGTCCAGTCACCTCACACTAGTTTGAAGAGCGGTGTCCCAGGAATATTCTCAATAGTTTAGAACCAGACTGACAGAGCAAGGTGATAGAAAAATATTTCAATAAAAATGGATCAACATAATACTTAATTCCAATAATTTCAAATTCAGGGCAAGGGCGTGCTGGTTTCCATAGCTTCTGAACAAAGGACTGTTCACAACTTCTGTCCAGCTCAACCCTCTGACTCTGGAGTGGTTGATTGGTTGCAGAGGGAGCCCTGGAGCTAGGGTCAAAGCCCTCTTCACAGTGTCAGAGAGGTGAAGGTCGGTCGTTCCCAGCGACCACACGGAGCACGCTCACGGTCCAGGTTCCTCCGCCTACAGCATGATAACAGCCGGCTCCGCCCTGGGGAGAGAGAAGGATAAGAAATAAATCATTATCAGGAATCAACTCAAACGCAGTTACCCAGGCGGGTACTGCAGGCGGTACCCACGGCGGTACCACACCGGCGCGATAACCCAGGCGGTACTCGCACGGCGGTACCCACGGCAAGTACCCACGGCAGTCTAACGGCAGTACCTACGGCAGTAACCACTGGCAGTACCCAGGCAGTACCACGGCAGTAAACCACCTGCAGTACCCACAGCAGTACCCACCAGCAGTACTAACAGCGTACTACAGATTAGGGTCATTGCTGACGATGGGAGCAGCAACGGATAGTGTGGGGATGCATCTCAAAAAGGAGGTTGTATTCAACCAGTAAATGACCATTTAGTACACAACTAGTGAAGGGGGTGTGGGGAGAGAGAGTAGAGAGGAAGATTGGAGATGTAGAGGGGGGGGGGGGGATGGAGGGAGGGAAGGAGAGAGGAAAGGGAGAGAGGAGTGAGAGAAAAGAGAGAAAGGGAGAGAGGAGTGAGAGACAAAAGCAGGAGAGAGAGGAGGGAGAGAGTGAGAGAGAGAGAGAGGAGGGGAAAAAGAAGAAGGGAGGGAGAGAGAGAGAGGAGGGAGGAAAGTTCTCATCCTGGAACATACAAGGTCTGAGGTCATCTGCCTTTGGCCTAAAGAGCAGGAACCCAGACTTCATCTAAGAAATCAGAAATACAGACATTGTCGTCCTACAAGAAACCTGGTATAGAGGAGATGGACCCACTGGTTGTCCTCTAGGTTACAGAGAGCTGGTAGTCCCATCCACCACACTACCAGGTGGGTGGTATAGAGGAGACGGACCCACTGGTTGCCCTCTAGGTTACAGNCCTCTAGGTTACAGAGAGCTGGTAGTCCCATCCACCACACTACCAGGTGGGTGGTATAGAGGAGACGGACCCACTGGTTGCCCTCTAGGTTACAGAGAGCTGGTAGACCCATCTACAAAACATATTTTTTTGACAAAACAGGAACATTTTACATCTGGCTAGAAATGAATAAGGAAATGATCTCAACAGAGAAAAATATCCTCATGTGTGCTACCTATATCCCCCCACTAGAATCCCCATAATATAATGAAGACAGCTTCTCCATTCTGGAGGGGGAGATCAATCATTTCCAGGCCCAGGGACATGTACTAGTCTGTGGTGACCTAAATGCCAGAACTGGACAAGAACCTGACACCCTCAGCACACAGGGGGACAAACACCTACCTGGCGGTGACAACATTCACAACTGCTGCAGCTCTGTCGAACACTGGGTCTGTACATCGCCAATGGTAGGCTTCGAGGGGACTGTTACAGTAGGTACACCTATAGCTCATCTCTTGGCAGTAGTACAGTAGACTACTTTATCACTGACCTCAACCCAGAGTCCTATGGTAGGTACACCTACAGCTCATCGCCTTGGCAGCAGTACAGTAGACTACTTTATCACTGACCTCAACCCAGAGTCCTATGGTAGGTACACCTATAGCTCATCTCTTGGCAGTAGTACTGTAGACTACTTTATCACTGACCTCAACCCAGAGTCCTATGGTAGGTACACCTATAGCTCATCNAGTACTGTAGACTACTTTATCACTGACCTCAACCCAGAGTCCTATGGTAGGTACACCTATAGCTCATCTCTTGGCAGCAGTACTGTAGACTACTTTATCACTGACCTCAACCCAGAGTCTCTCAGAGCGTTCACAGTCAGTCAACTGACACCCCTATCAGATCACAGCAAAATCACAGTCTACTTGAACAGAGCAATAATCAATCATGAGGCATCAAAGCCAAATGAACAACATAATATTAAGAAATGCTTTAGACTGAAGGAAAGTAGTGTAGAAACCAACCAAAAAACAATTAGGCAACAACAAATTCAATCTCTTTTAGACAACTTCCTGGACAAAACGTTTCACTGTAATAGTGAAGGTGTGAACTTGGCAGTAGAAAACCTAAACAGTATATTTGACTTCAGCTTCCCTATCAAATCTAAACATTTCAAACTACCTAAGAATATTAACAACGATGACAAATGGTTTGATGAAGAATGCAAAAACCTAAGAAAGAAATTGAGAAACCTGTCTAACCAAAAACAGAGAACCATAAAACCAGTCTACTCCTTCACTATGGTAAATCACTAAAACAATACAGAAATACACCACGCAAGAAGAAGGAACAGCACGTCAGAAATGTAATTGAAGAATCCATAGAATCTAACCACTTCTGGGAAAATTGGAAAACTCTAAACAAACAACACAAAGTTCTCTCTCCAACAGAGATGTGTGGATAAACCACTTCTCCAATCTTTTTGGCTCTATAACAAAGAACAAACAGCAAAAACATATACATGATCAAATACAAATCTTAGAATCAACTATTAAAGACTACCAGAACCCACTGGATTCTCCAATTACCTTGAATGAACTACAGGGCAAAATACAAACCCTCCAACCCAAAAAGGCCTGTGGTGTTGATGATATCCTACATGAAATTATAAAATATCCAGACCACAAATTCCAATTGGCTATACATAAACATCATCCTCAGCTCTGGCATCTTCCCCAATATTTGGAACCAAGGACTGATCACCCCAATCCACAAAAGTGGAGACAAATTTGACCCCAATAACTACCGTGGGATATGTGTCAACAGCAACCGTGGGAAAATCCTCTGCATTATCATTAAAAGACTCGTACATTTCCTCAGTGAAACAATGTACATTTAAGTCATTTTGAGCAAATGTCAAATTGGCTTTTTACCAAATTACCTTATGACAGACCACGTATTCACACTGCACCCTAATTGACAAACAAACAAACCAAAACAAAGGCAAAGTCTTCTCATGCTTTGTTGATTTCAAAAAAGATCGACTCAATTTGGCTCGAGGGTCTGCTATACAAATTAATGTAAAGTGGTGTTGGGGGAAAAACATACGACATTATAAAATCCATTTATCAAACAACAAGTGTGCGGTTAAAATTGTCAGAAAACACACATTTCTTTCCACAGGGCCGTGGGGTGAGACAGGGCCGTGAGGTGAGACAGGGCCGTGAGGTGAGACAGGGCCGTGAGGTGAGACAGGGCCGTGACAAGGGCCGTCGGCGGTGAGACTCAGTTGGCCGTGCACGAGTGTAGACAGGGCCGTGAGGTGAGACAGGGCCGTGGGGTGAGACCAGGGCCGGGGGTGAGACAGGGCCGTGAGGTAACAGGGCCGTGGGGTGAGAACAGGCCGTGGGTGAGACAGGCCGTGGAAGGTGAGACAGAGGCAGTGGAGGTGAGACAGGGCCGTGAGGTGAAGGACAGGGGCCGTGAGGTGAGACAGGGCCGTGGAGGTGAGACAGGGCTGAGGTGAGACAGGGCGTGAGGTGAGAGCAGGGCGCGTGAGTGAGACAGGGCCGTGAGGTGAGACAGGGCCGTGAGGTGAGACAGGGCGTGAGGTGACAGAGGGCCAGTGGGGTGAGACAGGGCCGTGAGGTGAGACAGGGCCGTGAGGTGAAGGACAGGGCTTGTGACAGGGCATGAGAACAGGGCCGTGAGGTGAGACAGGGCCGTGAGGTGAGACCTTGTTGAGGCCGTGAGGTGAGACAGGCGCGCTGAGTGAGACAGGGCCGTGGGATGAGACAGGGCCCGTGGAGGTAGACAGGGCGTGACGGTGAGACAGGGCCTGAGGTGAGACAGGCGCTGAGGTGGACAGGCGTGAGGTGAGACAGGGATGCACGCTTATGCCCCACCCTCTATATTCCTAGTGTGTACAGTATACTCAGGGTACATTCCCAGTGTACGGTGTATATATGTTCTACTATTGGCTGTATATCCCCGATGTACGGTATATATCTCGGTGTATATCCAGTGTACGTGATATACTCGGTGTATAATTCCAGTTGTACGGTATATTCTCGGGTGTATCTTTCCCAGTGTACGGTACTACTCGGTGTATATTCAGTGTAGTATACTCGAGGTGTATATTCCCAGTTGTTTACGGTATACTCGGTCGTATACTTGGCTCAGTGATTACGGTATACTCGGTGCATATTACAGTGTACGGTACTACAAATCGGTGCTAT
>NW_019944377.1:95350-151908 GCF_002910315.2 Salvelinus sp. IW2-2015 | reverse complement strand
AGGCCTTGAGGTTGAACAGGGCCTGAGTTTCTGTAACAGGGCCGTGGGGTGAGACAGGGCCGTGAGGTGAGACAGCCGTGAGGTGAGACAGGGCCGTGAGGTGAGACAGGGCCGTGTGAGGTGAGACAGGGCCGTGGGGTGAGACAGGGCGTGAGGGTGAGACGGTGTTTTTTTGAAGATCCCCCGATAGGGCATCTCCTGGCAGTGTTGTGCAAGGTCTGCCCTTGTCTTGTTGGTTTTTGTTTATGTGATGGGTTCGTTGAGGGACCATTTGATTTTCTCGTGACTTTCTGTTGAAACAAGGCTCTGTAGATTAGTGGGGCGGTTGAAGGTTGTTATTTGATGCTTTTTGAGACTAGATGAGGATAGGTTTGCCCGGTGATGAGGTGACTGGAGGTTTGTGAGCAGGTAGGTTATTTTGATAAGACTTTCACCGTAGACCGACAGGCGAGAACACGCGTTGTGTGTCGATACAACCCGGTGAAGACACGGGCCGTTGGCGCGGAAGGCAGGCCCGTGCAGACCAGGCTGGCCAGGGGGCCTGTTGTCTCACCTCACCGTCCTTAAGTGAACAGGATTGGTGTTAGCCCCTGGCACCCTGCGGTTGTGCACCGTCGGCCGCCCTGGTTGTGAGACTCACGACCTTCGGCCGGAGGTCTATGAGACCGAGCGGGCCGTGACCCGACTGCGTGTTTGTTCTCAGCCATGACCAGCGAGCGTTAGGCCGCGACCGACATGGGACCTCTTCACTTGCAATACACAGGGCCTGAGGGTGAGACACCAGGATCCTGTCGCCACAGCTCTTCTATAACGCGGCCCCCACCCTTCTATACTTCTCTACGAGCCTGTTCAACAGTGATACACCCTCTGCAGTCTCACCTTCACATATCCCAGTGTACTGGGTATATTCCCCCCATGTCGTACCGTGTCTACTCTCACTTACGCCTTGGTGCTCACTGCTCTCATATCCCCCCAAGTGCCACCGCTTGTATTACCGCCTCACGGTCTGTAATCGATTCCCACGTCCTGTTGCTTACACGCCACGTGCGATCCCCGTTATTCTCACATCTCCCCAGACGTACCGGGTCATACCCTGTTCTGCACCTCACTATATTGCCCCAGTGTCCACCGTTATACTCCTGTGGTCTCACCTCACGGCCCTGTCTTCGTGACCTCACTGAGCTATCCCCGAGTGCTTGCTACACCCCGGCCACGGCCCTATATCGTCTGGGTAAAGAGTAAATTGTCCCCTAATTTTCATCTGCGACAAATATCTCTGAACCGCGCATATCCACCTATGTTGTGAGCTGATAAATGGATAACTCGGAGTTTGTCTAATTAATCACCTGTCTGTATGTTTTATCCCGCCTAAACACCACTTACATACTACTGAAGTGTTCATGTGATTGTCCCAGTTACGTATACTCGTGTTATATAGTCACCCACACCCCTGTGTACGCGCAGCTCAATAACCCAGGGTATATTCCCCATCGTACGGAGTCTTTTTTAAGATCAACATCAAGACACCCGGTTGTATATTCCACTATGAGTGACAACGTGTGTCTTTTTATCTGTTTCGTTGTTGTATATTCCCAATTTACTTTTCAATTAGGGTGCAGTGTAATACTAACCGAGTCTGGTCAATATATAGAGCAAAATCCTATTCCGGGAGGGTATTATATTATATTTTTGGGGTAAAAAGCCAAGTTTGGATCAATTGTTTAGTTTTTCTTAGGCCAATCCACTCTCAAACCAATGTGAACCCAATATATGAAACTGTTAGATAACCCATCCAAGAATTGTTGCATCCATTCCCTTGATAAGCCTGCGTAACCCCAATCTTAGATGTCAACAGTATTCCCAGTGTACGGTATACTCGGTGTATATTCCCAGTGTACGGTATACTCGGTGTATATTCCCAGTGTACGGTATACTCGGTGTATATTCCCAATGTACGGTATACCCAGTGTATATGAGAAAAATCTATTCGGGAAGTAGTATTTTTGGGGGGGTTTGTAGTTTTCTATTCAATGCCATTACAGTATCCATTGACTTAGGACTCAAATTGCAGTTCCTATGCCTTCCACTAGATGTCAACAGTCTTTAGAAATTGTTTCAGGCTTGTATTCTGAAAAATGAGGAAGTAAGAGCAGTCTGAATGAGTGGACCCTAAAGTGTCACAGAGCTTTTTCATGCGCACGACCGAGAGTGCCTTTCTTGTTTACCTTTTATATTGACGACGTTATTGTCCGGTTGAAATGTTATCGATTATTTAGGCTAAAAACAACCTGAAGATTGAATATAAACATCGTTTGACATGTTTCTATGGACTTTACGGATACAATTTGGATTTTTTGTCTGCCTGTTGTGACTGCGTTTGAGCCTGTGGATTACTGAAGAAAACAAAACTGAGGTTTTTGGATATAAAGAGACTTTATCGAACAAAAGGAACATTTATTGAGTAAATGAATGTCTGCTGAGTGCAACCATATGAAGATCATCAAAGGTAAGGGATTCATTTTATCTCTATTTCTGACTTGTGTAACTTCTACTTGGCTGGCTACTGTTTGTAATGATTTGTCTGCTGGGCTATGTTCTCATAATCGTAATGTATGCTTTCGACGTAAAGCATTTTTTAAATCTGACACCGTGGTTGGATTCACAAGAAGTTAATCTTTAAACCTATGTGAAATATGTTATGTTTTCTGAATTTTTATAATGAGTATTTCTGTATTTGAATTTGACGCCCAGCAGTTTCACTGGCTGTTGAAGAGGTGGGACGCTAACGTCTCACGTACACAAGAGAGGTTAATAGACCAAAAACAGCTCGTTTTCAGTTTCCCCACTCAGACCCCTCCTTGGAACATTCCTCTTGCTAAGAAGCTATTTTTGTTTCTTGTTGACCATTTTAAAAGAAAACAAATCACAGTAAGGTACTTAATTGTTACCAAGAAATTATTTGATATTGAGATAAAAACGGCCGCATTGGACCTTTAAACAAGTTAGAAAGAAACAGATCTTACCTTAAACTCAACTGGAGGGTAGACTCCTGTCTTCTCCTTGACTTGGTTCTCTCCTCTTTCTCTCTCCCGCTGTCTGTCCCTCTCCCTCTTTCTGTCTCCGTACTGCAATAGGGAGCGCCCTCCTCCCACACTAGCCTTCATATCCAGAGACAATGACACCTCCTAGGGAGACAGAGAGAGAGGTGGTAACCACACACCATAGAGACAGAGAGAGAGGTGGTAACCACACACCATAGAGACAGAGAGAGAGGTGGTAACACACCACACCATAGAGACAAGAGAGAGGTGGTAACCACACACCTTAAAGAACAGAGAGAGAGAGGTGGTAACCACACACCATAGAGACAGAGGAGAGAGATGGTAACCACACACCCATAGAGACAGAGAGAGAGGTGGTAACCACACACCATTGAGACAGAGAGAGAGTGGTAACCACACCACCATAGAGACAGAGAGAGAGGTGGTAACCACACACCATAGAGACAGAGAGAGAGAGGGAACCACACACCATAGAGACAGAGAGAGAGATGGTAACCACACACCATAGAGACAGACAGAGAGTGGTAACCACACACCATAGAGACAGAGAGAGAAGTGGTAACCACACACCATAGAGACAGAGAGAGAAGGTGGTAACCACACACCATAGAGACAGAACAGAAGGTGGAACCACACACCATAGAGACAGAGATGGTAACCACACACCATAGAGACAGACAAGAGGTGGTAACCACACACCATAGAGACAGACAGAAGGTGGTACAATCCACACACCATAGAGACAGAGAGAGAGGTGGTAACCACACACCATAGAGACAGAAGAGAGAGTGGTAACCACACACCATAGAGACAAGAGAGAGGTGGTAACCACACACCATAGAGACAGAGAGAGAGGTGGTAACCACACACATAGAGACAAGAGAGAGGTGGTAACCACACACCATAGAGACAGAGAGAGAGGGTGGTAACCACAACACCATAGAGACAGAGAGAAGGTGGTAACCACACACCATAGAGACAGAGAGAGAGATGGTAACCACACACCATAGAGGACAGAGAGAGAGATGGTAACCACACACCATAGAGACAGAGAGAGATGTGGTAACCACACACCATAGAGACAGAAGAGAGAGGTGTAACCAACACACCATAGAGACAGAGAGAGGTGGGTAACCACACACCATAGAGACAGAGAGAGAAGGTGGTAAACCACACACCATAGAGACAGACAGAGAGGTGGTAACCACACACCATAGAGACAGACAGAGAGGTGTAACCACACACCATAGAGACAGAAGAGAGAGTGGTAACCACACACCATAGAGACAGACAGAGGTGGTAACCACACACCATAGAGACAGAGAGAGAGGTGGTAACCACACACCATAGAGACAGAGAGAGAGGTGGTAACCACACACCATAGAGACAGAGAGAGAGGTGGTAACCACACACCATAGAGACAGACAGAGAGGTTGGTAACCACACACACACTAAGAGACAGAGAGAGAGGTGGTAACCACACCACCATAGAGACAGAGAGAGAGGTGTAACCACACACCATAGAGACAGAAGAAGAGGTGGTAACCACACACCATAGAGACAGAGAGAGAGGTGTAACCACACACCATAGAGACAGAGAGAGAGGTGGTAACCCACACACCATAGAACAGAGAGAGAGGTGGTAACCACACACCATAGAGACAGAGAGAGAGGTGGTAACCACACACCAATAGAGACAGAGAGACGAGGTGTAACCACAACACCATGTTATAAGACAGAGAGAGGTGGTAACCACACACCATAGAGACAGAGAGAGAGGTGGTAACCACACACCATAGAGACAGAGAGAGAGGTGGTAACCACACATCATAGAGACAGACAGAGGGCTCTGGATGGATAGCATGGACAGTTCCATTTGCAAGGACGCACGCACACACACACACATACATTACATACATACAGGACCAGTCAAAAGTTTGGACACACCTACTCATTCCAGGGTTTTTCTTTATTTTTTACTATTTTCTACATTGTATAATAATAGTGAAGACATCAAAACTATGAAATAACACATATGGAATCATGTAGTAACCAAAAAAAGTGTTAAACAAATCAAAATATATTTTACATTTAAGATTATTCAAAGTAGACACCCTTTGCTTTGACAGCTTTGCACACTCTTGGCATTCTCTGCACGGGATAAGTTCATTAGAGTTACCAGTCTCAGAAAGTAGCAAGTAACTGCACCTCAGATTGCAGCCCAAATAAATGCTTCAGAGTTCAAGCAACAGACACATCTCAACATCAACTGTTCAGAGGCGACTGCTTGAATCAGGCCTTCATCGTAGAATTGCTGCAAAGAAACCACTACTAAAGGACACCAATAATAATAAGAGACTTGCTTGGGCCAAGAAACACGACCAGTGGACATTAGACCGGTGGAAATCTTTCCTTTGGTGTGATGAGTCCAAATTAGAGAATTTTGGTTCCAACCGCCGTGTCTTTGTGCGACGCAGAGTAGGTGAACGGATGATCTCTGCATGTGTGGTTCCCACCATGAAGCATGGAGGAGGAGGTGTGATGTGTGGGGGTGCTTTGCTGGTGACACTGTCAGTGATTTATTTAGAATTCAAGGTACACTTAACCACAGCATTCTGCAGCGATACACCATCCCATCTGGTTTGTGCTAAGTGGGACTATCATTTGTTTTTCAACAGGACAATGACCCAACACACCTCCAGGCTGTGTAAGGGCTATTTGACCAAGAAGGAGAGTGATGGAGTGCTGCATCAGATGACCTGGCCTCCACAATCTCCCGACCTCAACCCAATTGAGATGGTTTTGGATGAGTTGGACCGCAGAGTGAAGGAGAAGCAGCCAACAAGTGCTCAGCATATGTGGGAACTCCTTCAAGACAGTTGGAAAAGCATTCCTCATGAAGCTGGTTGAGAGAATGCCAAGTGTGTGCAAAGCTGTCATCAAGGCAAAAGGTTGGCTACTTCGAAGAATCTCCAATATAAAATATATTTAGATTTGTTTAACACTTTTTTGTTACTACATGATTCCATATGTGTTATTTCATAGTTTAGATGTCTTCACTATTATTCTACAATGTAGAAAATAGTAAAAAATAAAGAATAACCCTTGAATGAGTAGGTGTCCAAACTTTTGACTGGTCCTGTACGTCATAGACAGATTTACAGTTAGAAAGTTTAATAAATGTAAACTCTCTTTCCATATATATGACAAACAAATAAACACACAGACATGGATTAACACACACTTACCCGTGAGGGTCTCATTGCAGTGTAGATGGCAGTGTAGGGGACAGACTGGCTCTTCATAATGCTCATCACCTGTCCAATCACCTCATCTAACACACACTCAACAAGTTAGTCTTCAGCAATCTGCACCATACTGTAATAAGGAACACAGTGAATGTAGGTGATGTTTGTCCCAGCAGAGCCACCGTACAGTAGAACAGTAGAATACACTACCAGAACAGTAGCCCGGTAAAGCGGTAAAACGTTGGAACTCACCATTCCCATTGAGAACCTCCTTAGCAGACATCAGATCAGACCTGTTAGAAACCAAAATCAGGTAAACCACACCCATATCTGTATAAACCACACCAATATCTGTATAAACCACACCCATATCTGTATAAACCACACCCATATCTGTATAAACCACACCCATAAAAAACAGACCAGTGAGATAAGCAGAATCGTGTGTGTGTGTGTGTTATATATATATATATATACCCGGTGCTGTAGGGTAGTCTGAAGACCAGCAGGGCGGGGGTAGAAATGTTGAGTCGTAGCTGGCTGAGTGTCTCTGGTTCCATGAAGAGAGGAGAGGTGTCTAATTGGTCCTGGAGCTGACCGATCACAGCACTGGATGCTGGCCAGGCCACGGCAGGCAGGACCAATGGGGAAGGGCTGGAGAGGAGCGCCTCCTCGAGGTTAGGGAAGGCACTGTCCTGCTTGTTGCCAAACGCCCCTCCGTACATGGTGAAGTCCTCAATGCTCATCTGGGGGAGAGAGAGAGACGGGGAGTGTAAGAAGGAGAGACGGAGAGAGAGAGAGAGACGGGGAGGAGTAAGAAGGAGAGGACGGAGAGCGAGAGCGAGACGGGGGAGCGAGAGCGAGACGGGGGGAGCGAGAGCGAGACGGGGGAGCGAGAGCGACGGGGAGCGAGAGCGGAGGGGAGCGAGAGCGAGACGGGGAGAGAGCGAGACGGGGGGAGAGAAGCGAGACGGGGGGAGAGAAGCGAGACGGGGGGAGAGAGAGCGAGACGGGGGAGAGAGCGAGACGGGGGAGAAGAGAGCGAGACGGGGGAGAGAGAGCGAGACGGGGGAGAGAGAGCGAGACGGCGGGGAGAGAGAGCGAGACGGGGGGAGAGAGAGCGAGACGGGGAGAGAGAGGAGACGGGGGGAGAGAGACGAGACGGGGGAGAGAGAGCGAGACGGGGGGAGAGAGAGCGAACGGGAGAGAGAGCGAGACGGGGGAGAGAGAGCGAGACGGGGGGAGAGAGAGCGAGACGGGGGGAGAGAGAGCGAGACGGGGGAGAGAGAGCGAGACGGGGGGAAGAGAGCGAGACGGGGGAGAGAGAGCGAGACGGGGGAGAGAGAGCGAGACGGGGGGAGAGAGAGCGAGACGGGGGGAGAGAGCGAGATGGGAGAGAGGAGAGAGAGAGATGGGGGAGAGAGCGAGAGAGAGAGATGGGGGAGAGAGCGAGAGAGAGAGAAAGAGAGCACGAGACGAGAGAGAGAAAGAGAGCGAGAGAGAGAAGACGGGGGGAGAGAGCGAAGAGACGGGGGGAGAGAGCGAGAGACGGGGAGGAGAGCGAGAGACGGGGGAGAGAGAGAGAGACGGAGGGGGGAGAAGAGAGAGAGACGGGGGAGAGAGAGCGAGATGGGGGAGAAGCGGAGAGGGGGAGAGAGCGAGATGGGGGGAGAGAGCGAGAGGGGGAGAGAGAGGAGATGGGGGAGAGAGCGAGAGAGAGAAAGAGGAGCGGAGAGAGAGAAGAGAAGAGAGCGAGAGACGGGAAGAGAGGAGAAGACGGGAGAGAGAGAGAGACGGGGGGGAGAGAGAGAGAGACGGGGGAGAGAGAGAGACGGGGGGGAGGAGAGAGAGACGGGGGGAGGAGAGAGAGAGAGAGACGGGGGGAGGGAGAGAAAAGAGAGAGAACAGGGAGTCACACGGGTAAAAGACATAGACTAACTAATATACGGGTACTAAGGTAGGTTTGTCTGGTGTGTGTATTACCTTGTCCTGCAGGAAGAGCAGTACGTTCCGCGGGCGGACCCCAGGGCGGTCTCCAGGTATGAGCTCAGCTGACTGATACCCACTATGTGACCAGCAGCAGGACACGCTTGGGACGGCAGACTAGACCTGACATCGTTCAGGAGGGCCAGGAAAACAGGAAACAGGAAAACTAAAGAGGCGTGCCTGACAAGCAAACCAATGTTACATTTCAAAGTAAAAAGCAGCTCTTGGGTTAGTCTGATTAATCAGGCTGTAATACACCATAGTCAGGGTTAGTCTGATTAATCAGGCTGTAATACACCATTAGTCAGGGGTAGTCTGATTAATCAGGCTGTAATACACCATTAGTCAGGGTTAGTCTGATTAATCAGGCTGTAATACACCAAAATACATTAAACTTATTCTACCGGTTTTCTGTCTGGTTTGTCCTTCAGCTGCTCTAAATTTTAAAACACAAAACCACAGGAAAGTATTGTTGATGTTACTTTTCAGAGAGCTGGTAGGGATATGGTACTGAGGTAAAACTTGTTTCATATTTGATATTCAAATAAAATGTTATTTGTCACATGCGCCGAATACACAGATGTAGTAGACCTCACAGTGAAATGCTGAATACAACAGGTGTAGTAGACCTTACAGTGAAATGCTGAATACAACAGGTGTAGTAGACCTACAGTGAAATGCTGAATACAACAGGTGGTAGACCTTACAGTGAATGCTGAATACAACAGGTGTAGTAGACCTTACAGTGAAATGCTGAATACAACAGATAGACCTTACAGTGAAATGCTGAATACAACAGGTGAGTAACCTCACAGTGAAATGCTGAATACAACAGGTGTAGTAGACCTCACAGTGAAATGCTGAATACAACAGGTGTAGTAGACCTCACAGTGAAATGCTGAATACAACAGGTGTAGTAGACCTCACAGTGAAATGCTGAATACAACAGGTGTAGTAGACCTCACAGTGAAATGCTGAATACAACAGGGTTGTAGACCTTACAGTGAAATGCTGAATACAACAGGTGTAGTAGACCTCACAGTGAAATGCTGAAACAACAGGTGTAGTAGACCTTACAGTAAATGACTGAATACAAACAGGTGTAGTAGACCTCACAGTGAAATGCTGAATACAACAGGTGTAGTAGACCTCACAGTGAAATGCTGAATACAACAGGTGTAGTAGACCTCACAGTGAAATGCTGAATACAAAAGGTGTAGTAGACCTCACAGTGAAATGCTGAATACAACAGGTGTAGTAGACCTTACAGTGGAAATGCTGAATACAACAGTGTAGTAGACCTCACAGTGAAATGCTGAATACAACAGTGTAGTAGACTTACAGTGAAATGCTGAATACAAACAGGTGTAGTAGACCTCACAGTGAAATGCTGAATACAACAGGTGGTAGTAGACCTCACAGTGAAATGCTGAATACAACAGTGTGGTAGACCTACAGTGAAATGCTGAATACAACAGGTGTAGTAGACCTTACAGTGAAATGCTGAATACAACAGTGTAGTAGTCCTTACAGTGAAATGCTGAATACAACAGGTGTAGTAGACCTCACAGTGAAATGCTGAATTACAACAGGTGAGTAGACCTCACAGTGAAATGCTGAATACAACAGGGTAGTAGACCTCACAGTGAAATGCTGAATACAACAGGTGTAGTAGACCTTACAGTGAAATGCTGAATACAACAGGTGTAGTAGACCTCACAGTGAAAGCAGAATACAACAGGTGTAGTAGACCTCACAGTGAAACGCTGAATACAACAGGTGTAGACCTCACATGAAATGCTGAATACAACAGGTGTAGTAGACCTTACAGTGAAATGCTGAATACAACAGGTGTAGTAGACCTCACAGTGAAATGCTGAATACAACAGGTGTAGACCTCACAGTGAAATGCTGAATAAACAGGTGTAGTAGACCTCACAGTGAAATGCCGAATACAACAGGTGTAGTAGACCTCACAGTGAAATGCCGAATACAACAGGTGTAGTAGACCTCACAGTGAAATGCCGAATACAAACAGGTGTAGTAGACCTCACAGTGAAATGCCGAATACAACAAGGTGTAGTAGACCTCTACAGTGAACTGCTGAATACAACAGGTGTAGTAGACCTCACAGTGAAACTGCTGAATACAACAGGTGTAGTAGACCTCACAGTGAAATGCTGAATACAACAGGGGTAGTAGACCTCACAGTGAAATGCTGAATACAACAGGTGTAGTAGACCTCACAGTGAAATGCTGAATACAACAGTGTAGTAGACCTCACAGTGAAATGCTGAATACAACAGGTGTAGTAGACCTCACAGTGAAATGCCGAATACAACAGGTGTAGTAGACCTCACAGTGAAATGCTGAATACAACAGGTGTAGTAGACCTCACAGTTGAAACGCTGAATACAACAGGTGTAGTAGACCTCACAGTGAAACGCTGAATACAACAGGTGTAGTAGACCTTACAGTGAAATGCTGAATACAACCCTAATACAACAGCTGTAGTAGACCTCACAGTGAAACGCTGAATACAACAGGTGTAGTAGACCTCACAGTGAAACGCTGAATACAACAGGTGTAGTAGACCTCACAGTGAAATGCTGAATACAACAGGTGTAGTAGACCTTACAGTGAAATGCTGAATACAACAGGTTTAGTAGACCTCACAGTGAAACGCTGAATACAACAGGTGTAGTAGACCTCACAGTGAAATGCTGAATACAACAGGTGTAGTAGACCTCACAGTGAAACGCTGAATACAACAGGTGTAGTAGTAGACCTCACAGTGAAATGCTGAAATACAAACAGGTGTAGTAGACCTTACAGTGAAAGCTGAATACAACAGGTGTAGTAGACCTCACAGTGAAATGCTGAATAAACAGGTGTAGTAGACCTCACAGTGAAACGCTGAATACAACAGGTGTAGTAGACCTCACAGTGAAACGCTGAAACAACAGGTGTAGGAACCTCACAGTGAAACGCTGAATACAACAGGTGTGAGTAGACCTTACAGTGAAATGCTGAATACAACAGGTGTAGTAGACCTCACAGTGAAATGCTGAATACAACAGGTGTAGTAGACCTCACAGTGAAATGCTGAATACAACAGGTGTAGTAGACCTCACAGTGAAACGCTGAATACAAACAGGTGTAGTAGACCTTACAGTGAAATGCTGAATTCAACAGGTGTAGTAGACCTCACAGTGAAATGCTGAATACAACAGGTGTAGTAGACCTCACAGTGAAATGCTGAATACAACAGGTGTAGTAGACCCTCACAGTGAAACGCTGAATACAACAGGTGTAGTAGACCTTACAGTGAAATGCTGAATACAACAGGTGTAGTAGACCTTACAGTGAAATGCTGAATTCAACAGGTGTAGTAGACCTCACAGTGAAATGCTGAATACAACAGGTGTAGTAGACCTTACAGTGAAATGCTGAATACAAGCCCTTAAACCAACAACGCTTTAAGAAGTTAAGAAAAAAACATTTTTTTTTGTGTTTTTAAATTTTTTAGATAAAAATGATAATTAAACAGCAGCAGTAAAATAACAATAGCGAGGGTATATACAGGGGATACCGGTACAGAGTCAATGTACGGGGCCACCAGTTAACCGAGGTAATATGTACATGTATGTCGAGTTAAAGTGACTATACATAGATAATAAACAGAGTAGCAGCAGCGTAATAGAGGGGTCTGGGTAGCCATTTGATTAGCTGTTCAGTAGTCTTATGGCTTGGGGGGGTAGAAGCTGTTAAGAAGCCTTTTGGAACTAGACTTGGCGCTCGGTAGTCTTTGACAATTTTTAGGGCCTTCCTCTGGTATAGAGGTCATGGATGGCAGGAAGCTTGGCCCCGGTGATGTACTGGGCCGTACGCACTACCCTCTGTAGTGCCTTGCGGTCGGAGGCCGAGCAGTTGCCATACCAGGCAGTGATGCAACCAGTCAGGATGCAACCAGTCAGGATGCTCTCGATGGTGCAGCTGTAGAACCTTTTGAGGATCTGAGGACCCATAGGCCTTGTCGTGCCCTCTTCACGACTGTCTTGGTGTGCTTGGACCATGATAGTTTGATGGTGACGTGGACACCAAGGAACTTGAAGCTGTCCACCTGCTCCACTACAGCCCAGTCGATGTTAATGGGGGCGTGCACGGTCCTCCTTTTCCTGTAGTCCACAATCATCTTCTTTGTCTTGATCACGTTGAGGTAGAGGTTGTTGTCCTGGCACCACACAGCCAGGTGTCTGACCTCCCTATAGGCTGTCTGGTCGTTGTTGGTGATCAGGCCTACCACTGTTGTCATCGGCAAACTTAATGATGGTGTTGTAGTCGTGCCTGGCCGTGCAGTCATGAGTGAACAGGGAGTACAGGAGGGGGCTGAGCACCCCTGAGGGGCCCCTGTGTTGATGATCAGCGAAGCGGATGTGTTGTTACCTACCCTTACCACCTGGGGGTGGCCCATCAGGAAGTCCAGGATCCAGTTGCAGAGGGAGGTGTTTAGTCCCAGGGTCCTTAGCTTAGTGATGAGCTTTGAGGGCACTATGGTGTTGAACGCTGAGCTGTATTCAATGAACAGCATTCTCACATAGGTGTTCCTTTTGTCCAGGTGGGAAAGGGCAGTGTTGAGTGCAATAGAGATTGCATCATCTGTGGATCTGTTGGGGCGGTATGCAAATTAGAGTGGGTCTAGGGTTTCTGGGATAATGGTGTTGTGAGCCATGACCAGCATTTCAAAGCACTTCATGTCAATATTGCTCTACAGACGTGAGTACTACGGGTCGGTAGTCATTTAGGCAGGTTACCTTAGTGTTCTTGAGCACAGGGACTATGGTGTCTATCAACAATGACAAGCCACCGGGGTATGACAACTTGGATGGACAATTACTGAGGATAATAGCGGACGAGATTGCCACATCTTCAATTTAAACCTACTAGAGAGCGTGTGCCCTCAAGCCTGGAGGGAAACTAAAGTCATTCTGCATTCCCAACAATCGTAACTGGGTTACCAACCCTTAGTAAACTTCTGAAAAAAATGGTGTTTCACCAAATACAATACTATTTCACAGAAAAAACGAATTGACAAACTTTCAACACGCTTATGGAGAAGGACATTCAACAAGCACAGCACTTACACAAATGACGATTGGCTGAGAGAAATTGATGATAAAATGATTGTGGGGGCTGTCTTGTTAGACTTCAGTGCAGCTTTTGACATTATCGATCATAGTCTGCTGCTGGAAAAACACATGTGTTATGGCTTTACACCCCCTGCTATGATGTGGATAAAGAGTTACCTGTCTAACAGAACACAGAGGGTGTTATTTAATGGAAGACAATCCAACATAATCCAGGTAGAAACAAGAATTCCCCAGGACAGCTGTCTAGGCCCTTACTTTTTTCAATCTTTACTAATGACCTGCTACTGGCTTTGAGGAACAGTAAAGCCAGTGTGTATGTGGATGACTCAACACTATACACGCCAGCTACTACAGCGACTGAAATGACTGCAACACTTAACAAAGAGCTGCAGATGGTTTCAGAGTGGGTGGCAAGGAATAAGTTAGTCCTTAATATATTTCTAAAACTTAAAGCATTGTAATTGGAACAAAAGACTCAAACCCTAAACCTAATCTAAATCTTGTAATAAATAATGTGTAAATTGAGCATGTTAAGATGACTAAACTGCTTGGAGTAACCCTGGATTGTAAACTGTCATGGTCACAACAGTAGCTAAGATGGGGAGGAGTCTGTCCATAATAAAGCTCTGCTCTACCTTAATAGCACTATCAACAAGGCAGGTCCTACAGGCCCTAGTTTCTACCTTCTTAACAGCACTATCAACAAGGCAGGTCCTACAGGCCCGTGAATGTTGACCTTCTTAAAGGTCTTACTCACATCGGCTACGGAGAGCGTGATCACACAGTCGTCCGGAACAGCTGATGCTCTCATGCATGCTTCAGTGTTACTTGCCTCGAAGTGAGCATAGAAGTGATTTAGCTCGTCTGGTAGGCTCGTGTCACTGGGCAGCTCGCGGCTGTGCTTCCCTTTCTAGCCTGTAATAGTTTACAAGCCCTGCCACATCCGACGAGCGTCAGAGCCGGTGTAGTACGATTCAATCTTAGTCCTGTATTGACACTTTGCCTGTTTGATGGTTTGTCAGAGGGCATAGCGGGATCTCTTGCAGGCTTCCGTGTTAGAGTCCCGCTCCCTGAAAGCGTCAGCTTTATCCTTTAGCTCAGTGCGGATGTGGCTGTAATCCATGGCTTCTGGTTGGGATATGTACGTACGGTCACTATGGGGACGACGTCGTCGATGCACTTATTGATGAAGCTGATAACTGATGTGGTGTACACCTCAATGCCATCGGAAGAATCCCGGAGCATATTCCAGTTTGTGCTAGCAAAACAGTCCTGTAGCTTAGCATCTGCTTCACTTTCTTATTGACAGAGTCACTGGTGCTTCCTGCTTTAGTATTTGCTTGATAGCAGGAATCAGGAGGATAGAGTTATGGTCAGATTTGCCAAATAGAGGGAGAGGGAGAGCTTTGTATGAGTCTCTGTGTGTATCGTAAAGGAGATCTAGAGTTGTTTCCCCTCTGGTTGCACATTTAACATGCTGGTAGAAATGAGGTAAAACGGATGAGTTTCCCTGCATTAAAGTCCCCGGCCACTAGGAGCCACGTCTCAGGATGAGCGTTTTCCTGTTTGCTTATGGCCGTATACAGCTCATTGAGTGTTGTCCTGTCTGCTTATGGCCGAATACAGCTCATTGAGTGTTGTCCTGTCTGCTTATGCTTATACAGCTCGCTGAGTGGGTCTTAGTGCCAGCATTGGTTTGTGGTGGTAAATAGACAGCAACGAAAATACAGATGAAAACTCTTGATAAAGAGTGTGTGGTCTACAGCTTATCATGAGATACTCTACCTCAGGCGAGCAAAACCTTGAGACTTTCTTAGATTTTGTGCACCAGCTGTTGTTTACAAATATACATAGACCACCACCCCTTGTCTTAGCAGAGGCCGCGGTTCTACCCTGCCGAAAACACTTAAAACCCGCCAGCTGAATGTTAATCATGTCCTCGTTCAGCCACGACTCGGTGAAACATAAGATATTACCGTTTTAATGTCCCGTTGGTACGATATACGTGATCGTAGCTGGTCTATTTTATTATGGATTGATTGATTGATTGATTGATTGTACGCTGGCTAATAGGACCGACGGTGAAGGTAGATTATCAGCGTCGGATCCTTACAAGGCACCCGGACCTTCATCCCCAATACCTCCGTCTCTTTCTCCTGCGAATGAGGGGGATGAGGGCCTTGTCGGGCATCTGAAATAAATCCTTCCCATCCGACTCGTTAAAGAAAAAGTACTCCAGTACGGGGTGAGTAATCGCTGTCCTGATATCTAGAAGCTCTTTTCGGTCATAAGACACAGTGGCAAAAAAACACAATTGGTTACGGGATCGTAAAACAGCAGCCATCTGCTTCATCGCCATTGGTCCTCTCTCGTCAATATGACAATGGAAATGGTATCAGGGGTGGATGGAGAACAATCAACACATTTCAAATAAAATAACCATTTTAAATCACACAAATAAAGATGCTAATTGTTCTCCATTCTGATTCTGAGCCTTTTGTTAGTGTGGTGTTCATTTTTTAATTTAAATTTTAGTCATTTAGCAGACGCTCTTAAGCAGAGTGACTTACACGAGCAATTAGGGTGAAGTGCCTTGCTCAAGGGCACATTAACAGATATTTCACCTTGTTGGTTCGGTGATTCGAACCAACAATCTTTGGTTTACTGGCTCAATGTTCTTAGCCGCTAGGCGACCTGCGACCCGGTTTTTATTTTTTCAGTGTATGAGACTCACGACGGAGAGTTAGATAAGGTGCAAGAGTTCAATCTTGGTTTCATCAGACCAACAACAACAACAAAAAGGCACCTAAAGACATTCAGACCATGAGAAACAAGATTCTCTGGTCTGATGAAACCAAGATTTAACCCTTTGGCCTGAATGCAAAGCATCACGACTGGAGGAAACCTGGCACCATCCCTACGGTGAAGCATGGTGGTGGCAGCAGTATCATGCTGTGGGGATGTTTTACAGGGACTGGGAGACTAGTCAGGATCGAGGGAAAGATGAATGGAGCAAAGAACAGAGATTTTGTAACGAAGTAATGTGCTGAAGCGTACAAATTCCTATTCTTCTACTCTGACATTGTAACTGAGAAGAATGGGATAAGTGATGCTTTTAAAATCCTAATTTTATCTCAGCAGCCTTTTTATGAGAGAACAATGGTTTAATTTATGCTGGTCAGTCAATCGACTGCTCTTTCTTCTGCCAGCCTCTAGCTGACTCGACGTTTAACCCGTCAACTTCTAGTGAATCTTTGTTCTCATTTCAACAATTTGCTACCTGTGATGTTCCAGATGACTTGTACAAGACAGTGGATTTTTTAAACCTAAGAGGCTGATATGCTTGGTCCATCCCTAGTTATAAATGATGTGGTTAACGGATAAAAGGTAACATTGTGCTGACCTCTTCATTGACCTGTCAAAGGCTTTCGATACTGTTGATCACTCACTGCTAATTCAGAGGCTTTTCTCAACTGGCCAAGACCAGGCTGCATGTAACTGGTTTAAAAATGACTTGACATATAGAACTCTGTGTGTATCTACTGATGGTGTTAAATCCGGTTGTCTGGACATTACAAAAGGTGTCCCACATGGGTAAATTCTGAGTCCTGTACTTTTTACATTAACAATACTGACTTGTCAGCAAACAACTGTAACCTGCACTTGTATGTTGATGACACTGTTATGTACGCCCCTCTGGTTGACCAGGCTCTCTGAACTAAAGGCTACCTTCATTGTATTACAGAAAAACTTTATTGACCTGAAATGAGTATTGAATGCAGGTAAAACTAAGTACAGGGCCTTCAGGAAGTATTCAACCCCTTGAATTATTCCACATGTTGTTGTGTTACAGCATGAAATCAAAATGTAATAAATATATTTTTTCTCATCTACACACATCAATACCCCATAATGACAAAGTGAAAACATGTTTAGAAATGAAAGACAATCACCGGCTGACAAAATTTCATGACCGCCACAGTCTAAGCTTGTTTTTTCCCCCAGTTGTCTTGAATGCACTGAAGTTGGAGATTTCCCAGAGTTCCCAGTTGTCTTGAATGCACTGAAGTTGGAGATTTCCCAGAGTTCCCAGTTGTCTTGAATGCACTGAAGTTGGAGATTTCCCAGAGTTCCCAGTTGTCTTGAATGCACTGAAGTTGGAGATTTCCCAGAGTTCCCAGTTGTCTTGAATGCACTGAAGTTGGAGATTTCCCAGAGTTCCCAGTTGTCTTGAATGCACTGAAGTTGGAGATTTCCCAGAGTTCCCAGTTGTCTTGAATGCACTGAAGTTGGAGATTTCCCAGAGTTCCCAGTTGTCTTGAATGCACTGAAGTTGGAGATTTCCCAGAGTTCCCAGTTGTCTTGAATGCACTGAAGTTGGAGATTTCCCAGAGTTCCCAGTTGTTGTGAGATCAGCATCAAGCTTCATCACCGTGTCACACACCACTTTGCAGTGAGCTGGAGGCAGTATGCATTTTGAAAACATATCCTTGTTTGAAACCTGAACGTTTTTATCTTGCTTTTAAGTAGCCTATTAGATCTCTTCTCTTTCTAAATTTCTACCAGATATTTTCATCTCTGTCTCGTGAAGCAGCTCAGTGCCCTTTTGACAATAGTGTTTTCCTGCTAATTGCATTATGGAACAAACATTCGCGCGGCCTACTGCCTTGCGTGCATTGCTGCATTTATAAATGTGAAGAAATAGTTTATCAACATCTTAAGATAAACGTTCTGATCTGTTTCATCAGACAACATTATCTTTATGTAGACTAGGCCTACTGGTTATATGAATCTGGGATCCATCGGCCAAACAACTGTGCCAGAGACTGTTGGAATTGGCTATTTCTTTCTCGATGAGCTGACCAATATAATAGGTAGCCTAAACTTTTCATACTATAGTAGATTGACATCAGCTAGTGATTTTGCTGTTATTTACTCATCTTCTTGGCTGAGGAAAAGTAAATGTGAAAAGTTATTTGAACATATTCAAAGTGCACATCAGAATTCGGTAAGAAGGACGGCACATAGTTGCATTCTCGACTTGTGATTTCTGTCATTCTGAGCACCGCGGGTGGACATGTGATTTCTGTCATTCTGAGCACCGTGGGTGGACTTGCATGTGATTTCTGTCATTCTGAGCACCGTGGGTGGACATGCATGCGTGATTTGTGTCATTCTGAGCGACGTGGGTGACCATGTGATTTTCTGTCAATTCTGAGCACCGTGGGTGGACATTGTGATTTCTGTCATTCTGAGCACCGTGGGTGGACATGCATGTGATTTCTGTCATTCTGAGCACCGTGGGTGGACATGTGATTTCTGTCATTCTGAGCACCGTGGGTGGACATGTGACATGAGTGGGAATTTCTGTCATTCTGAGCACCGTGGGTGGATGCATTGTTTTGATTTCTTTCTGTCGGAGTCTCCGGGTGGGATGCATTGATGGTATTCCTCTGAGTCACCGTGGGTGGACTTGCATGTGATTTGTCATTCTGAGCATCTGTGGGTGGACAGCTTGATGTTTCTGTCATTCTTGTAGCACCGGGGTGGCTCCATGTGATTTCTGTCTTCTGAGACCGCGTGGTGTGGACATGCTGTGATTTCTGTCATTCTGAGCACCGTGGGTGGACTGCATGTGATTTCTGTCATTCTGAGCACCGTGGGTGGACTTGCATGTGATTTCTGTCATTCTGAGCACGCGGGTGGCTGCATGTGATCTGTTTGTCTTCTTCTGAGCACCGTGGTGGACTTGCATGTGATTTCTGTCATTCTGAGCACCGTGGGTGGACTTGCATGTGATTTCTGTCATTCTGAGCACAGGTGGACATGCATGTGATTTCTGTCATTCTGAGCACCTGCGGGTACTTGCATGTGATTCTGTCATTCTGAGCACTGGGTGGTTGCATGTGATCTGTCTTATTCTGAGCACCGCTGGGTGGACTTGCATGTGATTTCTGTCATTCTGAGCACGTGGGTGGACATGCATGTGATTTCTGTCATTCTGAGCACCGTGGGTGGACTTGCATGTGATTTCTGTCATTCTGAGCACCGTGGGTGGACATGCATGTGATTTCTGTCATTCTGAGCACCGTGGGTGGACATGCATGTATTTCTGTCATTCTGAGCACCGTGGGGATGTGACGATTGCAGTGTGATTTTCTGTCATTCTGAGCACCTGTGGAGGTGGACATGCTGTATTTCTGTCATTCTGAGCACCCAGTGGGTGGACATGCATGTGATTTCTGTCATTCTGAGCACCGTGGGTGGACATGCATGTGATTTCTGTCATTCTGAGCACCGTGGGTGGATGCTCTAATAAGGTTATGCACCCAATGCATATGGGTCCGATAAATTTCTCAAACGTCCGGCAAATTAAAATGTTGCCAGTTAAATATCCGCCGTCACATTTTTCCTAACGGAGACACTGGAAGAGTGGTATTCAGTGAAGTGTTGTGTTTGCCCCAAACATAATGCTTTCTATTCAGAACATAAAAGTTCATTTCTTTGCCACATTTTTGGCAGTTTTACTTTAGTGCCTTCTTGCAAATAGGACGCATGTTTTGGAATATTTGTATTCTGTACAGGCCTTCCTTATCTTCACTCTGTCATTTAGGTTAGTGTTGTGTATTAACTACAATATTGTTGATCCATCCTCAGTTCTCCTATCACAGCCATTAAACTCTGTAACTGTTTTAAAGTCACCCCTGGCCTCATTTCCTTCTTCTCCGGCAACTGAGTTAGGAAGGACACCTGTATCTTTGTAGTGACTGGGTTTATTGATTCACCATCCAAAGTGTAATTAATAACTTCACCAAAAAAAATTGTTGTTACCAATAGTTTCCCTTCTGGTAAAAAATGCACTGCTTGACTGAGGGATCTTAAAGATAATTGTATGTGTGGGGTACAGAGATGAGGTAGTCATAAAAAAAATAATGTTAAACACTATTATTGCACACAGAGTATTGTGTGTAAGCCAGTGACACAAAATCGCAATTTAATACATTCAGGCTGTAACACAACAAAATCTGGAAAAGGTAAAAGGGTGTGAATACTTTCTGAAAGCCATTGCTCCTCCTCCTTTTGATCCGACTGGCTATTCCTCAGCCTCGAACCTAATGCTTCAATATAGCCTAAATATTTGTCATTTAACTTTTTAAATGTATTTAAAGGTGCAATATGCAGATATAATGTGAACGTCTAGCAACCCAAAGGTTGTGTTCAAATCTCATCATGGACAACTTTAGCAATTTTGCTAATTAGTAACTTTTCAACTACTTAGCATGTTCGCTAACCCTTTCCCTAACCCTAAAACTTTAACCTAACTTCTAACCTTAACCACTGACCTAGCTAATGTTAGCCACCTATGCTAACGTTAGCCAAAACCAATTGGAATTCGTAACATATCATACGAAATGGATGATGGACATCAACAAATTAATAAATACCATACGAAACATATCATACTAATATGGAGTGTCTCGGATTTACCTAAAGAATCATACGAAATGTTCTGAGACCAGGTTGGGTACGCATTGCTTATTGGTTGTGTGTGGTGCATCGGCACAGAAACATGTTGGTGGAAAATGTGCATATATTTAACATAAGTATAAATATAGCGTCAAAATATAATTTCCCCCTAGCTGATAATTGTTTGCAGCCGGCTATGATAGTAGTGTAATGAGAGAGGCAGGGAGAGTGACCTGGTTTGTGGTGGTCGGTGAGTCCTCAACCTTCTGGCCCATAACACTGTGGCATCGACAGTGCCATAAAACCATGCTGAAGGGGTGAAGTCGATAACCACGTCTATAAACACAGGGCTGTGTGGTAGCAATCATCATTTTTTAGTTAATTTTATGAGGGGAGAGGGTGTGCAATTTTTTTTACAGTACAAGGGGAGGGTCATGTGAAAATATTGTTAATGTTTGTGTTTTTTTTAATGATACTTCGAGTAACATTTTTAATTTCCCTTACTGGCTAGTGGCTTCACAGATGAATTGCCAAAATAGAAGGTGGTTTGATAGCGAGCGAATAGGACAAGATCCCCGCTAGGAATATGAATGACAAGATGTCAACCAGCTTGCACGGTTACAAACGCATCCCCAGACCAAAACCACACACACGGCTCTTACCCTTCACTCGTCCATAGCATCAGCGGCACCTGTTCGTCGCAGGTCCCGGCGGAGAAGGTGCACAACACGGCCAGAAACACAGTCACACAACCCCGACCCGATGTCATCCTCATCCTCCGCTCAGCCGCCATCTTGAGATGCTCCAGGTTCTCGCTGGGTACTGGTTGTCACTAGTTATCACAGCCACAGAGTAAAAATGGGCTATATCACATGTTGTTGCTTTTTGTCTTAATTTTAGGTTAGTATTGGGCATACGGTTAGCAGTGTGGCTCAATTTAGGGTTAAAATCCCCTTTTGGGAATAGGCGGGGTTTATGTATGACGTTGTGTTTGTGGTAACTAGTGACGACCCTGCGCACCGCGGAACCGGCAGTGCTTATTAAAAAAACCTGTAGAAGCTAAATCAATGGATACAGAGGGACTTATCTTTAAAAGGAAGAGTCCTAATAACCAAGGCTGACGGTATCTCTATGCTAACATATGGCACACTATCTTTATATATTTACGGTAAAATAAGCAAGGAGATAGACCAGATGCTTTTCAACTTTCTGTGAAGAAACCGTAGGAAAACTGTTGTAATGAACACTCATGCGTATGGTGGGCTGAATTTTCTGGACTTTACTACCTTAATACTTTTAAGATCGATTGGATTAAACAATTCCTAAGAAGACCCACTTATATCTGGAATTTTATTCCTCATCATGTCTTCTCTACTTTTGGTGGCCTTAATTCATGTTGGTTTGCGATTATAATATTGACAAAGTTCCAGTGAAAAGTTCTGCTTTTCATCAGCAGGTTTTCTTGTCATGGTCCTTAATTTATAAGCATAACTTTTCTCCACACAGATATTCGATATGGAATAATCGGGATATATTGTATACAAATACTTCTTTGTTTTTAGAATATTGGTTCCGAAATAATATCTTATTGGTGAGCCAACTGGTAAATGCAGAGTTTTTTTTTACTTAGTTATAAGGAATTCTTATCACTTTACAAGGTCCCTGTAACACCTAAAGAGTTTGCAATTGTTTTAGATGCCATTCCCTCAGGTGTTGCTTTATTATTCAGGAACCTGACCCTCAGAGCCTACCTTCCGTTGACCCTGTTGACTCATCAGTAGGAAAGATTTGTTTCTCTTTTGGTCCATTCAACAAGAGAGCGATACAAACCTTGTTTCAGCAGGATGTTGTCATGCCTTATTGGAATGGATTTATTGATAATATCTGTTGGTAAAAGGTTTGGATGTTGCCACACACATACCTACTTGTTAACAAAATTAAGGAAGTTTCCTTTAAAATGATTCATAAATATTATCCTGCCAACCACTATATGAAGACGTTTTAAGAAAAACATAAACTCAAGTTGTACATTTTGTAATGACCACCCAGAAACAGTGTTGCATCTTTTTTGGCATTGTATTCATGTAAGGAATCTGTGGCAAGACATCAGTAGATTTATAATTGAACAGATTTATGAAGATTTTACACTATTATGGAGAGATGTACTGCTTGGATTTTTTACCTACGATAGAAATAAGCTGAAACAATTTTATGTAATTAATTTCATTAGTCTTTTGGCCAAATTTCATGTTTACAAATGTAAATTTACAAATAAAACACCACATTTTCTTACCTTACAAAACAAAATTGAACTATATTTTAAGACAATGAAATACTCTACTAACAAAACAGCTGTTAGAATTATAAGTGTCTGTATGTCTGTATATTATTTATATGTTCTTGTGTTCCCACATGTACTTCCTGTATTGATTTGTTGTTAATAAAAAACTGTTTTTAAATATACATTTTAAAAAAGGAACCGGAGGTGCTATCCGGGATCCGGGTGGGCTCCACGAAGCCAGCTTGAGCATACGCTTCGTACTTTTGAAAGATAGTTCAAAGTGTATTATTTTGAATTACCAAATTAATATTTTGCTTGCTAGAAACAACCAGATCATTGAAGATTTAAGATTGTATTTTTCTAAATGTCACAGCGCGCTGATAGAAAGATACATTTTATGGCTAACACCTCAGCTAGCAATGCTCAGGCTTCATCCAATGTCATTATGCAGGAAGCAAATGCTTTGATTGACAACTGCCACAACTATGCTGGCCTGACAGACTCCATAGCTGTGTTCGAATGCCCATACTAACATACTGTATACTACATACTTAATGAGTATATACTACATACTATTAGTTCATTTCTAATCGACCTGGCCGAGGTATCCTGGAAGGATATTGATCTCATCCCGTCAGTAGAGGATGCCTGGATATTTTTTTTAAATGCCTTCCTCACCATCTTGAATAAGCATGCCCCATTCAAGAAATTTAGAACCAGGAACAGATATAGCCCTTGGTTCTCTCCTGACCTGACTGCCCTTAACCAACAGAAAAACATCCTATGGCGTTCTGCATTAGCATCGAACAGCCCCCGTGATATGCAACTTTTCAGGGAAGCTAGAAACCAATATACACAGGCAGTTAGAAAAGCCAAGGCTAGCTTTTTCAAGCAGAAATTTGCTTCCTGCAACACAAATTCAAAAAAGTTCTGGGACACTGTAAAAGTCCATGGAGAATAAGAAACACCTCCTCCCAGCTTCCAACTGCACTGAAGATAGAAACACTGTCACCACCGACAAATCCACTATAATTGAGAAGATTTCAATAAGCATTTTTCTACGGCTGGCCATGCTTTCCACCTGGCTACCCCTACCCCGGTCAACAGCACTGCCCTCCTCTGCTACCGCCCAAGCTTCCCCATTTCTCTTTCTCCAAATACAGTCAGCTGATGTTTGAAAGAGCTGCAAAATCTGGACCCTTACAAATCAGCCGGGCTAGATAATCTGGACCCTTTCTTTCTAAAACTATCTGCTGAAATTGTTGCCACCCCTATTACTAGCCTTTTCAACCTCTCTTTCGTGTCGTCTGAGATTCCCAAAGATTGGAAAGCAGCTGCGGTTATCCCCCTCTTCAAAGGGGGACATCTTTGACCCTAACAGCTACAGACTATATCTATCCTACCCTGCCTTTCTAAGGTCTTCGAAAGCCAAGATCAACAAACAGATTACCGACCATTTCGAATCCACCATACCTTCTCCGCTATGCAATCTGGTTTCAGAGCTGGTCAGGGTGCACCTCAGCCACGCTCAAGGTCATAAACGATATTCTTAACCGCCATCGATAGGAAACATACTGTGCAGCCGTATTCATTGACCTGGCCCAAGGTTTTGACTCTGTCAATCACCACATCCTCATCGGCAGACTCGACAGCCGTGGTTTCTCTAATGATTGCCTCGCCTGGTTCACCAACTACTTCTCTGATCGAGTTCAGGTGTCAAATCGGAGGGTGTGTCCGGGCCTCTGGCAGTCTCTATGGGGGTGCCACAGGGTTCAATTCTTGGACCGACTCTTCTTCCTCTGTATACATTCAATGATGTCGCTCTTGCTGCTGGTGATTCTTCTGATCCACCTCTATAGCAGACGACACTATTCTGTATACTTCTGGGCCTTCTTTTGACACTGTGTTAACAACCCTCCAGGCGAGCTTCAATGCCATACAACTCTCCTTCCGTGGCCTCCAATTGCTCTAAATACAAGTAAAACAAATGCATGCTCTTCAACCGATCGCTGCCTGCACCTGCCCGCCTGTCCAACATCACTACTCTGGACGGCTCTGACTTAGATAATGTGGACAACTACAAATACCTAGGTGTCTGGTTAGACTGTAAACTCTCCTTCCAGACTCACATCAAACATCTCCAATCCAAAGTTAAATCTAGAATTGGCTTCCTATTCCGCAACAAAGCATCCTTCACTCATGCTGCCAAACATACCCTTGTAAACTGAACATCCTACCAATCCTCGACTTCGGTGATGTCATTTACAAAATAGCCTCCAAACCCTACTCAATAATTGGATGCAGTCTATCACAGTGCCATCCGTTTTGTCACCAAAGCCCCATATACTACCCACACTGCGACCTGTACACTCTCGTTGGCTGGCCCTCGCTTCATACTCGTCGCCAAACCCACTGGCTCCAGGTCATCTACAAGACCCTGCTAGGTAAAGTCCCCCTTATCTCAGCTCGCTGGTCACCATAGCAGCACCTACCTGTAGCACGCGCTCCAGCAGGTATATCTCTCTGGTCACCCCCAAAACCAATTCTTCCTTGGCCGCCTCTCCTTCCAGTTCTCTGCTGCCAATGACTGGAACGAACTACAAAAATCTCTGAAACTGGAAACACTTATCTCCCTCACTAGCTTTAAGCACCAGCTGTCAGAGCAGCTCATAGATTACTGCACCTGTACATAGCCCATATATAATTTGCCCAACAAACTACCTCTTTACCTACTGTATTTATTTATTTATTTAGCTCCTTTGCACCCCATTATTCTATCTCTACTTTACACTTTCTTCCACTGCAAACCAACCATTCCAGTGGTTTTGTTTTACTTGCTATATGTATTTACTTCGCCACCATGGCCTTTTTTATATTTTTATTTATTTATTTATATATATATTTTATATATTTTGTTTGCCTTCACCTCCCTTATCTCACCTCACTTGCTCACATTGTATATAGACTTATTTTTCACTGTATTATTGACTGTATGTTTGTTTTACTCCATGTGTAACTATGTGTTGTTGTATGTGTCGAACTGCTTTGCTTTATCTTGGCCAGGTCGCAATTGTAAATGAGAACGTGTTCTCAATTTGCCTACCTGGTTAAATAAAGGTGAAAAAAAAAAAAAAATGATGCTGTTGCAACCTCTTGTTAGCTAGTTAGCATAGCAAATTACTAGTTAGACATTTTACGACAACAGGTGTGTTTTTAAATTCAATCTGGAGTGCCAGAGTGTGCTCATAAATTCAGAGCTTTGTCAGATTGTCCGTTTGTAAATTCAGAGCGCACACTGGATGCTCGGGCAGATTTGAGCGTTTTGACCTTACAACAGCAGTCAAGCACCCAAACTAATGTTGGCTAGTGTGAACGCTGCGTGTAACACATCCGGTGTCAGGATAAAATAAAATGCAAGGTCTGCTAACTTTCTTTAATTATGTTTAATTACCGCAAACAATGAATGGCAAATGCAATTTTCGTATATACGGGTTCGCTGTTTCACCGCGCAGGATGAACAGAGAACTGGCAAGAAGTACGTAAACAGCTGTTCTTATACCGTGATGACGTCGTTTCAACGCGTCTGTTAGCCTATCACAGTAGAGGCTGGGCTTGGTTATCCACTGGATATCATAAGGTGAATGCACCAACTTGTAAGTCGCTCTGGATAAGAGCGTCTGCTAAATGACTTAAATGTTAAATGTAAATGTTTAGACTCTGCCCCCCCTTTGCTGGCCCCTTGGCGCGTTCCTTTGTCCACCTCTGGTTGCTGGGTAGATTAGCTCCGTCTTGGGTCTGTCGATTCTACACTAAAACAGTTCCTAATATGGTATTGTCCAGTATTCTAAACTCTTGGTTGGTCTAGAGAGCTGCACCCTTCCCCTCTCCAGACTGTCCACAACTTTTATGGCCTGTGTTGGTCATTCCTTACACTTACACACACTATACAGAGGGGGGTGTGCGTGCATGTGTGTAACAAAACAATATTCCTCTTCAACCAATATGCTAACAGGCTATTATGCATAAACATAAATCCTAACACTAGCTTGCTAGCTACTTCCAGACACAAATGAGAGTGACCACTCTGACCATTTTACTCGCCCTAGCACAGCTGGTTAGGCCGTTTTCATGATATCCAGAGCGTTGGTGACTAACTGTTGCTGGCAACAATTTACTTAAGCCTTTTTGCCGGACGTTAACTGACACCGGCCGTTCAACCGGTGTTGAGCGCTCGTAAATTCATTTTTCTGCGCTCAGTGCTCTGAAATCGGAGTAGATAGCCAGAGCGAGTTTACGAACCACCCGAATGTCCATTGAGCACAACGACTATCATTTAGCTAAAAATCAAGTCAATGAACGTTGGGTAGTTAGTTAGATAGCCTACAGTTGGCACGTTTTATGTATAAGTAGCCAACTAACGTTAGGTAGCTAGCTAACATACTGCTGCAATGATATGCTATGTGGTTCGTAAGGCCAGCGTAGCTAACATATTATCAGCCAATATAACATGTAAGGTAACTTATTTGAAAAGTAATTACTTTATTACATTGCTCAACATTGTGTTATAGTTGTGATGTTGAGTCTTTTCCCGACAAAGTGATGTTAGGATATAGGAGTTAACCTGTACGAGCTTTTGTGCCGAATACATTACGTTGTTACAGGTGTCCAGCTGATGGAGAGGTGGCAGCAGTGTGAAGGAGGAAGGATCCTATGTGGCAGCAGTGTGAAGGAGGAAGGTTCCAATGTGGCAGCAGTGTGTAGGAGGAAGGTTCCTATGTGGCAGCAGTGTGTAGGAGGAAGGTTCCTAGGTGGCAGCAGTGTGAAGGAGGAAGGTTCCTATGTGGCAGCAGTGTGTAGGAGGAAAGGTTCTATGTGGCAGCAGTGTGTAGGAGGAAGGTTCCTAGGTGGCAGCAGTGTGGAAGGAGGAAGGTTCTAGGTGGCAGCAGTGTGAAGGAGGAAGGTTCCTAGGTGGCAGCAGTGTGAAGGAGGAAGTTCCTAGGTGGCAGCAGTGTGAAGGAGGAAGGTTCCTAGGTGGCAGCAGTGTGTAGGAGGAAGGTTCCTATCCAGGGTTAGAGTAATGCAGAAGTTGACCTATGCTGAGGCAGTGAAGAAAGTAGAGGAAGATGGGTCAAGAGGGGGGGGATCCTGAGAGGAGTGGTGTAGTAGTAGATCTGTACCAGAACGAGGGATGGATCCTGAGAGGAGTGGTGTAGTAGTAGATATGTACCAGAACAGAGTATAAACCAACAAGTGATATACAGTGGGGAGAACAAGTATTTGATACACTGCCGATTTTGCAGGTTTCCTACTTACAAAGCATGTAGTGGTCTGTAATTTTTTATCATAGGTACACTTCAACTGTGAGAGACGGAATCTAAAACAAAAATCCAGAAATCACATTGTATGATTTTTAAGTAATTAATTTGCATTTTATTGCTGACATAAGTATTTGATCACCTACAACCAGTAAGAATTCCGGCTCTCACAGACCTGTTAGTTTTTCTTTAAGAAGCCTCCTGTTCTCCACTCATTACCTGTATTAACTTCACCTGTTTGAACTCGTTACCTGTATAAAAGACACTTGTCCACACACTCAATCAAACAGACTCCAACTCTCCACATAGGAACAGACCAGAGAGCTGTGTAAGGACATCAGGGATAAATTGTAGACCTGCACAAGGCTGGGATGGGCTACAGGACAATAGGCAAGCAGCTTGGTGAGAAGGCAACAACTGTTGGCGCAATTATTAGAAAATGGAAGAAGTTCAAGATGACGGTCAATCACCCTTGGTCTGGGGTCCATGCAAGATCTACCCTCGTGGGGCATCAATGATCATGAGGAAGTGAGGGATCAGCCAGAAATACACTGCAGGACCTGGTCAATGACCTGAAGAGAGCTGGGACCACAGTCTCAAAGAAAACCATTAGTAACACACTACGCCGTCATGGATTAAAATCCTGCAGGCGCACGCAAGGTCCCCTGCTCAAGCCAGCGCATGTCCAGGCCTGTCTGAAGTTTGCCAATGACCATCTGGATGATCCAAAGGAGGAATGGGAGAAGGTCATGTGGTCTGATGACAAAAATAGAGCTTTTGGTCTAACTCCACTCGCCGTGTTTGGAGGAAGAAGAAGGATGAGTACAACCCCAAGAACACATCCCAACCGTGAAGCATGGAGGTGGAAAACATCATTCTTTGGGGATGCTTTTCTGCAAGGGGACAGGGCGACTTCACCGTATTGAGGGAGGATGGATGGGGCCATGTATCGCGAGATCTTGGCCACAAACTCCTTCCCTCAGTAAGAGCATTGAAGATGGGTCGTGGCTGGGTCTTCCAGCATGACAACAACCCAAAACACACAGCCAGGGCAACTAAGGAGTGGCTCCGTAAGAAGCATCTCAAGGTCCTGGAGTGGCCTAGCCAATCTCCAGACCTGAACCCAATAGAAAATCTTTGGAGGGAGCTGAAAGTCCGTATTGCCCAGCGACAGCCCCGAAACCTGAAGGATCTGGGAGAAGGTCTGTATGGAGGAGTGGGCCAAAATCCTTGCTGAGTGTGGTGCAAACCGGTCAGGAATAAGGAAAACGTATGATCTCTGTAATTGCAAACAAAGGTTTCTGTACCAAATATTAAGGTCTGCTTTTCTGATGTATCAAATACTTATGTCATGCAATAAAATGCAAATTAATTACTTAAAAATCATACAATGTGATTTTCTGGATTTTAGATTCCGTCTCTCACAGTTGAAGTGTACCTATGATAAAAATTACAGACCTCCACATGCTTTGTAAGTAGGAAAATCTGCAAAATCGGCAGTGTATCAAATACTTGTTCTCCCCACTGTATGTTTCAATAAGATTAGACATTTAGCATATATAGCTATTGTTATCAATTGTACTGCAGGGATGGAACGTAAGTCACAGAAAATTGAAGTTGTGGTGGCAGCTGCAGAGAGGTATTTGGGTGTGCGAGACTTAACATCAGAAGAGTTACAGGGTGTGTTCAGTGGTGGTGTCCCATCCTTTCAGGCTGTTGGCCTGAGGTAGGACTAGAAAGATTTAAATAGTGGAGTATGTTGGGTAAATTGTTCTGTTGTGAGAGTTAAAGTTGTGAGAGTTAAATGGTAGGGTATTTCAAGCAGTGTAAGGGAGTTGTACTCCAGTCTAGTACATGGCGGTAACTGGGTGGTTGACAGCTGATTGGCTGACAGCCGTGGTATAAGTATGAGAAAACATTTATTTTTACTGCTCTAATTACGTTGGTAACCAGTTTATAATAGCAATAAGGCACGTCGGGGGTTTGTGGTATATGTCCAATATACCACGCTAAGGGATGTATCCAGGCACTTTGCATTGCGTCGTGCATAAGAACTGCCCTTGGCCATATACCACACCCCCCACCCCCCAGGCCTTATTGCTTAATTATGTTCCGGTCCCCCAACCATCTGCTCAAGAAAAACATTGGCGCGTGGCTGAATCTAGTTGATGATCCCTGGGTTAGACGGTTTTGTTGTGCTGTGTTTTTTTCTTCCGTTTCTTACCYCCAGCTACCATACATTGAGCTACGGTACCACGAGAGTTTGGACTTCTGTTTTTGAAGCCAGAGGATGAGTCTGAGTTGTATTTTACTGCTAGTTTTGTATATTTTCAGTTCTAAAACGAATGATTGTTATTTTTGGATTAAAAGTACTGATAATAGGTGTACTGTTTCCTCATGTGTTGTATGCATGTGCTTCCTGTGACTGTTATCCTGATATTGGCTATGTAACTACTTCCCACACCGTTACCGGATAGTAGTGGTCGTCAAGCGGGAGCGAATGGCACTGTGTCCTGGTGGTGGTGTCGCTGTTCATGCCCTCCCCGTTGAGTAGTAGACTGTATGTATCAAGGTGAAATCTAGATGGTTGTCAATGTTAGTTATTTATTGTGTAGGCTGCTCTTCTACTTGAAATAAAATTACGTGAGAAAAAAATTGCCATGTAGCTACTGCCAGCGACACGACCGTGATACCCAGTAGGAAGCATTTCAAGTCTGCAGGCACAACACCGGAGCGCCGGAGCGCTAGGGGGTACAATATCACATTACACAAGGACCTTAAGGGACATACAGACACTTGTAATTACATTTACATTTACATTTAAGTCATTTAGCAGACGCTCTTATCCAGAGCGACTTACAAATTGGTGCATTCACCTTATGATATCCAGTGGAACAACCACTTTACAATAGTGCATCTAACTCTTTTAAGGGGGAGGGGGGGGTAGGAGGAATACTTTATCCTATCCTAGGTATTCCTTAAAGAGGTGGGGTTTCAGGTGTCTCCGGAAGGTGGTGATTGACCGTCCGCTGACCTGGCGTCGTTGAGGGAGTTTGTTCCACCATTGGTGGGCAGAGCAGCGAACAGTTTTGACTGGCTGAGCGGGAACTGTACTTCCTCAGAGGTAGGGAGGCGAGCAGGCCAGAGGTGGATGAACGCAGTGCCCTTGTTTGGGTGTAGGGCCTGATCAGAGCCTGAAGGTACGGAGGTGCCGTTCCCCTCACAGCTCCGTAGGCAAGCACCATGGTCTTTAGCGGATGCGAGCTTCAACTGGAAGCCAGTGGAGAGAGCGGAGGAGCGGGGTGACGTGAGAGAACTTGGGAAGGTTGAACACCAGACGGGCTGCGGCGTTCTGGATGAGTTGTAGGGTTTAATGGCACAGGCAGGGAGCCCAGCAACAGCGAGTTGCAGTAATCCAGACGGGAGATGACAAGTGCCTGGATTAGGACCTGCGCCGCTTCCTGTGTGAGGCAGGGTCGTACTCTGCGAATGTTGTAGAGCATGAACCTACAGGAACGGGTCACCGCCTTGATGTGAGTTGAGAACGACAGGGTGTTGTCCAGGATCACGCCAAGGTTCTTAGCGCTCTGGGAGGAGGACACAATGGAGTTGTCAACCGTGATGGCGAGATCATGGAACGGGCAGTCCTTCCCGGGAGGAAGAGCAGCTCCGTCTTGCCGAGGTTCAGCTTGAGTGGTGATCCGTCATCCACACTGATATGTCTGCCAGACATGCAGAGATGCGATTCGCCACCTGGTTATCAGAGGGGGGAAGAGAAGATTAATGTGTGTGCGTCTGCATAGCAATGATAGGAGAGCCATGTGAGGATATGACAGAGCCAAGTGACTTGGTGTATAGCGAGAATAGGAGAGGGCCTAGAACAGAGCCCTGGGGGACACCAGTGGTGAGAGCACGTGGTGCGGAGACAGATTCTCCCCACGCCACCTGGTAGGAGCGACCTGTCAGGTAGGACGCAAATCCAAGCGTGGGCCGCGCCGGAGATGCCAACTCGGAGAGGTGGAGAGGAGGTCTGATGGTTCAAAACTACACAATTATCTGGATACAAAGACAGCAAAGAACACTATTGAGCTAGCTAACACTACGCTAATCAAGTCGTTCCGTTGTAATGTAAGTTGTAGTGTGAGTTTCTACAGTGCTGCTATTCGGTAGAAGTTGGCTAACTAGCAGTGTTAGCTAGCAGTGGTTGACTAGGTAGGAGACGGCAGCGCAGCGCGGTGGACGAAAATAGCTGGCTAGTTAACCGAATAATTACTCTAACCAACTCTAAGCTACACAATTATCTTAGATACAAAGATAGCAAAGACAACTATGTAGCCACGCTAACACTACACTAATCAAGTCGTTCCGTTGTAATGTAATCGTTCTCCAGAGCTGCTATGCTGCTATTCGGTGGCTAGTGGCTAGCTAGCAGTGTTGACTGCGTTACGTTACGAAAATAGCTGGCTAGTTAACCGAATAATTACTCTACCCACTCTAAGCTACAACTTTATCTTAGATACAAAGATAGCAAAGAGAACTGTGTAGCAGCTAACACTACACTAATCAAGTTGTTCGTTGTAATGTAATCGTTTCTCCAGTGCTGCTATGCTGCTGTGCTGCTATTCGGTGGCTAGCTGGCTAGCTAGCAGTGTTGACTACGTTGTTACGTTCGGACGAAAATAGCTGGCTAGCGAACCTCAATAACCTCAATAACTACACAATTATCTTTGATACAAAGACGGCTATGTAGCTAGCTAAGATCAAACAAATCAAACCGTTGTACTGTAATGAAAATGAATGAAAATGGTAAAACTACCTGTGGAGCGAGGCGGAATTGCGACTGCACGCTCCAAACCGGAAGCGTTCGGTTTCTAACAGCTAATTCTAACAGCTGTTTTGTTAGTAGAGTATTTCATTGTCTTAAAATATAGTTACATTTATTTTTGTTAGGTAAGAAAATGTGGTGTTTTGTTTGTAAATTTACATTTGTAAATATGAAATTTGGCCAAAAGAATAATGAAATTAATTACATACATTTTTTTCAACTTATTTCTATCGTAGGTAAAGAATCCAAGCAGTACATCTCTCCATAATAGTGTAAAATCTTCCTAAATCTGTTCAATTATAAATCTACTGATGTCTTGCCACAGATTCCTTACATGAATACAATGCCAAAAAAGATGCAACACTGTTTCTGGGTGGTCATTACAAAATGTACAACTTGAGTTTATGTTTTTTTTTTATTCTTCATATAGTGATTGGCAGGATAATATTTATGAATAATTTAAAAGAAACTTCCTTAATTTGGGTAATATGTAGGTATGTGTGACATCCAAACTTTTCCCTTATCTCCTTGCTTATTTTACCAACAAGATATAAAGATGGAGCGGCATTTGTTAGCCTAGAGATACTCTCAGCCTTGGAGGCAGGTAGCCTAGTGGTTAGAGCGTTAGGCCTTGGCGGCAGGTAGCCTAGTGGTTAGAGCGTTAGGCCCTGGAGGCAGGTAGACTAGTGGTTAGAGCGTTAGGCCCTGGCAGAGGTATTAGAGATCTAGTGGTTAGAGCATTAGGCCTTGGAGGCAGGTAGACTAGTGGTTAGAGCGTTAGGCCTTGGCGGCAGGTAGCCTAGTGGTTAGAGCGTTAGGCCCTGCAGCAGGTAGCCTAGTGGTTAGAGCGTTAGGCCCTGGCAGCAGGTAGCCTAGTGGTTAGAGCGTTAGCCTGCAGCAGGTAGCTAGTGGTTAGAGCGTTAGGCTTGGAGGCAGGTAGACTAGTGGTTAGAGCGTTAGAACTTGGAGCAGGTAGACTAGTGGTTAGAGCGTTAGGCCCTGGCAGCAGGTAGCCTAGTGGTTAGAGCGTTAGGCCCTGGCAGCAGGTAGCCTAGTGGTTAGAGCGTTAGGCCTTGGCGGCAGGTAGCCTAGTGGTTAGAGCGTTAGCCCTGGAGGCAGGTAGACTAGTGGTTAGAGCGTTAGAACTTGGAGGCAGGTAGACTAGTGGTTAGAGCGTTAGAACTTGGAGGCAGGTAGACTATGTGGTAGAGCGTTAGCCCTGGAGGCAGGTAGCCTAGTGGTTAGAGCGTTAGGCCTTGGAGGCAGGTAGACTAGTGGTTAGAGCTTAGGCCCTGGAGGCAGGTAGACTAGTGGTTAGAGCAGTAGGCCCTGGCAGCAGGTAGCCTAGTGGTTAGAGCGTTAGGCCCTGGCAGCAGGTAGCCTAGTGGTTAGAGCGTTATGCCTTGGAGGCAGGTAGACTAGTGGTTAGAGCGTTAGCCTTGGAGGCAGGTAGACTAGGGTTAGAGCGTTAGGCCCTGGCAGCAGTAGCCTAGTGGTTAGAGCGTTAGGCCCTGGCAGCAGGTAGACTAGTGGTTAGAGCGTTAGGCCTTGGAGGCAGGTAGCCTAGTGGTTAGAGCGTTAGGCCTGCAGCAGGTAGCCTAGTGGTTAGACGTTAGGCCCTGGAGGCAGGTAGCCTGTGTTAGAGCGTTAGGCCTTGGAGGCAGGTAGACTAGTGGTTAGAGCGTTAGGCCCTGGAGGCAGGTAGACTAGTGGTTAGAGCGTTAGGCCCTGGCAGCAGGTAGCCTAGTGGTTAGAGCGTTAGGCCCTGGCAGCAGGTAGCCTAGTGGTTAGAGCGTTAGGCCCTGGCAGCAGGTAGCCTAGTGGTTAGAGCGTTAGGCCTTGGAGGCAGGTAGACTAGTGGTTAGAGCGTTAGGCCCTGGCAGCAGGTAGCCTAGTGGTTAGAGCGTTAGGCCCTGGCAGCAGAGCTAGTGGTTAGAGCGTTAGGCCTTGGAGCAGGTAGGACTAGTGGTTAAGAGCGTTAGGCCCTGGCAGCAGGTAGCCTAGTGGTTAGAGCGTTAGGCCTTGGAGGCAGGTAGACTAGTGGTTAGAGCGTTAGGCCAGTAACTGAAAGGTTACTGGATCGAATTCCCGAGCTGACAAGGTAAAAATCCGTCGTTCTGCCCCTGAGCAAGGCAGTTAACCCACTGTTCCCCGGGCCCCAAAAACATGGATGTCGATTAAGGCAGCCCCCCGCACCTCTCTGATTCAGAGGGGTTTGGTTAAATGCGGAAGTTACATTTCAGTTCTAGAACTGACTAGGTATCCCCTTTTCCCTACTAGTACTCTTCCTTTTAAAGATAAGTCCCTCTGGAGCCATTGATTTAGCTTCTTCTGGGGTTTTTTAATAAGAGGGTTAAAATTTAGTAAGCCTCTAGACTTCTGATCCTTAATAATGGTTATGTCTAAATATGTACGTTCTTCTTTCACTGGAATCCCATAATATGAGGGTGTCACACATATTAATTAATTAATAAAAACAGATACGGTGAGATAGGACAACCTTGCCTAATTCCTCTCTTTAACAAAAATCTAGGTGAGGTGCGTGTTTCAGTTTGATAGAGCTGTTACCATTCGTATATAGAGTCGTAATAGCCTTACAGAAAAAATCCCCAAAGCCAAGTCTCTCAAGGGAGTGGAAGAGAAACTGATGCTCTACTGTGTCAAATGCTTTATAAAAATCTAAAACTAATATGAAGCTATCCTCAGTTATTAGGTCTGAGTAGTCAAGTATGTCTAATACTAGTCTGACATTGTTAGAAATATGTCTGTTKCTCATGAAGCCAGACTGTGTTCCATCAGTGATTGCAGCCAGGACTTCTTTAATTATTTTTGCAAGTAGTAAGGCTAATATCTTATAGTCATTATTAAGAAGACAAAATGGACGCCAGTTATGAATGAGCATCACTTCTTCTTTAGGCTTTAGGTATCAGTGTTATTAACCCCTGAGTCACTGTAGGAGGGAGAACATTGTTTTTAATACTCTAAAAATAATTCAAGTAGGGAGCTACTTGTTCAGAAAATAACTTGTACAATTCTGACGTAATTCCATCAATAACTGTGGATTTATTGTCCTTTAGATAGTTGATAGACTCGATAATCTCTTCAACTATGATGGGTTCATCACACTGTTTAGAACATTAGTCAGTGAGTCAAAAAAATATCTGTGGATTCCTGAGAGTATGTAAAGCCATACAATTTCCTGTAACGATTGCTACAGTAGTTAGCGATTAATTTTTGGTCATCTGTAATAACACCATCAATGTTTAATTTGTGGATAGTGTTATTTGTAGAGTGACATTTCTCAAGTTTAAAGAAATAGGATGAATTCTGTTCTCCTTCCTCAAGACATGTTTTACTAGATCTAATAAAGGCTCCTTCTGCTTTTAATCTACATATATTATTTAGTTTATTTAATCTACATATATTATTTAGTTTATTTAATCTACATATATTATTTAGTTTATTTAATCTATATATATTATTTAGTTATTAAATCTATACACTCTTGGCATTCTCTCAACCAGCTTCACTGGTATGCTTTTCCAACAGTGTTGAAGGAGTTCCCACATATGCTGAGAACTTGTTGGCTGCTTTTCCTTCACTCTGCGGTCCAACTCAGGAGGTGTGTTTTAGGTCATTGTCCTGTTGAAAACAAATGATAGTCCCTCTAAGTGCAAACCAGATGGGATGGCGTATCACTGCAGAATGCTGTGGTAGCCATGCTGGTTAAGTGTGCCTTGAATTTTTAATAAATCACTGACAGTGTCACCAGCAAAGCACCCCCACACATCACACCTCCTCCTCCATGCTTCACGGTGGGAACCACACATGCGCAGATCATTCGTTCACCTACTCTGCGTCTCACAAAGACACAGCGGTTGGAACCAAAAATCTCAAATTTGGACTCATCAGACCAAAGGACAGATTTCCACCGGTCTAATGTCCATTGCTCGTGTTTCTTGGCCCAAGCAAGTCTCTTCTTATTATTGGTGTCCTTTAGTAGTGGTTTTCTTTGCAGCATTTCAACCATGAAGGCCTGATTCACGCAGTCTCCTTGAACAGTTGATGTTGAGATGTGTATTTTACTTGAACTCTGTGAAGCATTTATTTGGGCTGACATCTGAGGTGCATTTAACTCTAATGAAGTTACCCTCTGCAGCAGAGGTAACTCTGCGTCTTCCTTTCCTGTGACGGTCCTCATGAGAGCCAGTTTCATCATAGCGCTTGATGTTTTTTTGCGACTGCACTTGAAATTTTCTGCACTGACTGACCTTCATGTCTTAAAGTAATGATGGACTGTCGTTCCTCTTTGCTTATTTGAGCTGTTCTTGCCATATATGGACTTGGGCCATCTTCTGTATACCACCCCTACCTTGTCACAACACAAATGATTGGCTCAAATGCATTAAGAAGGAAACTAGGCACACCTGTTAAAAACCTGTCTAGGCCCAGCGTTCCGGCAGCGTCTCGACTAGCGGAACTCTCCCCATCCACATGAAAAGGCAGAGCGCGAAATTCAAAAATATTTTTTTTGAAAATTTAACTTTCACACATTAACAAGTCAATACAGAACAACACAATGAAAGATAACACATCTGTGAATCACCAGCACATGTCGATTTCTAAAATGTTTTCACAGCGAAAACACCACATATATTTTAGTTAGCTCACCACCAAATACAAAAAAAGCACAGACATTTTCACAGCACAAGGTAGCATGCACGAAACCAACCAAACTCAACAAGAACCAACCAACCAAACTAACCAAGAAACACAACTTCATCAGATGACAGTCCTATAACATGTTACACAATAAATCTATGTTTTGTTCGAAAAAATGTAGATTTGAGGTATAAATCAGTTTTACATTGCAGCTACCATACAGCTACCATCAAAAACTAGCACAAGCAGCCAGAAAGTCATTATAAGACCAACGTGAATATCACACACATACTCATCATAAAACACATTTCTGAAAAATACATGGTGTACAGCAATTAAAGACAAACATCTTGTGAATCCAGCCAATATTTCCGATTTTTTAAGTGTTTACAGCGAAAACACAATATAGCATTATATTAGCTTACTACAATAGCCTACCACACAACCGCATTCATTCATCAAGGCACGTTAGCGATAGCAATAGGCACGTTAGCGTTAGCGAATAAACAGCAAAATATTATATATTTTCACTAACCTTCATCAGATGACAGTCCTATAACATCAGGTTATACATACACTTATGTTTGTTCGAAAATGTGCATATTTAGAGCTGAAATCAGTGGTTATACATTGTGCTAACGTAGCATCTTTTTCCCAGGAATGTGCGGATTTTCTATTAGACTCTCACCTATTCTGACCATAAAATATCATAAAACATTACAAAAAAATACATGTTGTATAGGAAAATGATAGATACACTAGTTCTTAATGCATCGCAGTGTTAGATTCTAAAAAATTAATTCACGACATAAGGCTTACGTTATGGCGAGATAGTGCCCAAACCGGGCGCAAAAACTAATAGTACACAGTTCGACAGATATATGAAATAGCATCATAAAATGGGTCCTACTTTTGATGAGCTTCCATCAGAATGTTGTACAAGAGGTCCTTTGTCGGGAACAATCGTTGTTTGGTTTTAGAACGTCCTTTGTCCCTCTTGAATTAGCAAGCACACTCGCCAAGTGGCGCGAAGCTCTCCTTCCTGAACAAAAGCACACAACGCAACACGCCTAACGTCCCGAATAAATTTCAATAATCTAATAAAACTATATTGAAAAAAACATACTTTACGATGATATTGTCACATGTATCAAATAAAATCAAAGCCGGAGATAATAGTCGCCTATAACGACAGCTTTCCAGAAGGCAATTCCAGGTCCATCCTCGCGCTTTCCAGAAAACAGGAAATGGGTGACACGTCATTCCAAGAGGATTTATTCCACCTCAGACCAGATAAACACCCCATTTCTTCTCTCACTGCCTCTTGACATCTAGTGGAAGGTGTATGACGTGCATGATATACTAATACGTATCATGCCCATTTATAGGCAGGCCCTAGAACAGAGCATCGTTTTCAGACTTTCCACTTCCTGGTCAGGAAGTTTGCTGCCAAACGAGTTCTGTTTTACTCACAGATATAATTCAAACGGTTTTAGAAACTAGAGAGTGTTTCTATCCAATAGTTAATAATAATATGCATATTGTACGAGGCAAGAATTGAGTACGAGGCCGTTTAAATTGGGCACGATTTTCCCCCAAAGTGAAAACAGCGCCCTCCTGTCCTCAACAGGTTTTAATATAAATGCATTCCAGATGACTTACCTCATGAAGCTGGATGAGAGAATGCCAAGAGTGTCAAAGCTGTCATCAAGGCAAAGGGTGGCTACTTAGAACAATCTCAAATATAAAATAGAATGTAGAAAATAGCAGCCTTATTCTAAAATGTTATTAAAATTATTAAAATAATTTAATCAATTTTATTTAATAAGGCTGAACATAACATAATGGGGAAAATGTCAAGGGGTCTGAATACTTTCTGAATGCACTGTACATTGTAATATTGTTGTTGGTGGTATTATACATGTTGTATTGTAGATATGTAGTGGAATAATAATTTTATATGATGTACTGTTTTATCTTTTGTTTTATGTGTAATGTTAGTGCCTTAATGTGTTTGGACCTGCTGCTGCCTTGGCAGGAACTAATGGGGATCCATAATAAACCACAGGAAGAGTAGCTGCTGCCTTGGCAGGAACTATTGGGATCCATAATAAACCACAGGAAGAGTAGCTGCTGCCTTGGCAGGAACTATTGGGGATCCGTAATAAAACCCAGGAAGAGTAGCTGCTGCCTTGGCAGGAACTAATGGGATCCATAATAACCCCAGGAAGAGTAGCTGCTGCTTGGCAGGAACTAATGGGATCCATAATAAACCCCAGGAAGAGTAGCTGCTGCCTTTGCAGGAACTAATGGGGATCCATAATGAACCCCAGGAAGAGTAGCTGCTGCCTTGACAGGAACTAATGGGGATCCATAATATAACCCCAGGAAGAGTAGCTGCTGCCTTGGCAGGAACTAATGGGGATCCATAATATACCCCAGGAAGAGAGCTGCTGCCTTGACAGGAACTAATGGGGATCCATAATATACCCCAGGAAGAGTAGCTGCTGCCTTGCAGGAACTAATGGGGATCCATAATAAACCCAGGAAGAGTAGCTGCTGCCTTGGCAGGAACTATGGGGATCCTAATAAACCCAGGAAGAGTAGCTGCTGCCTTGGCAGGAACTAATGGGGATCCTAATAACCCCAGGAAGAGTAGCTGCTGCCTTGGCAGGAACTAATGGGGTCCATAATAACCCCAGGAAGAGTAGCTGCTGCCTTGCAGGAACTAATGGGGATCCATAATATACCCCAGGAAGAGTAGCTGCTGCCTTGGCAGGAACTAATGGGGATCCATAATATACCCCAGGAAGAGTAGCTGCTGCTTGCAGGAACTAATGGGGATCCATAATATACCCCAAAGAGTAGCTGCTGCCTTGCAGGAACTAATGGGGATCCATAATATACCCCAGAAGAGTAGCTGCTGCCTTGCAGGAACTAATGGGATCCATAATAAACCCAGGAAGATAGCTGCTGCCTTGCAGGAACTAATGGGATCCATAATATACCCCAGGAAGAGTAGCTGCTGCCTTGCAGGAACTAATGGATCCATAATAAACCCCAGGAAGAGTAGCTGCTGCCTGCAGGAACTAATGGGGATCCATAATATACTCCAGGAAGAGTAGCTGCTGCCTTGGCAGGAACTAATGGGATCCATAATAAACCCAGGAAGAGTAGCTGCTGCCTTGGCAGGAACTAATGGGGATCCATAATAACCCCAGGAAGAGATAGCGCTGCCTTGCAGGAACTAATGGGGATCCATAATAACCCCAGGAAGAGTAGCGCTGCCTTGCAGGAACTAATGGGGATCCATAATAAACCCCAGGAAGAGTAGCTGCTGCCTTGGCAGGAACTAATGGGGATCCATAATAAACCCCAGGAAGAGTAGCTGCTGCCTTGACAGGAACTAATGGGGATCCATAATAACCCCAGGAAGAGTAGCGCTGCCTTGACAGGAACTAATGGGGATCCATAATAACCCCAGGAAGAGTACGCTGCCTTGCAGGAACTAAGGATCCATAATAAAACCCAGGAAGAGTAGCTGCTGCCTTGGCAGGAACTAATGGGATCCATAATAAACCCCAGGAAGAGTAGCTGCTGCCTTGACAGGAACTAATGGGATCCATAATAAACCCAGGAAGAGTAGCTGCTGCCTTGACAGGAACTAATGGGGATCCATAATAAACCCAGGAAGAAGCTACGGAAGAGTCAGCTGCTGCTTGACAGGAACTAATGGGGATCCATAATAAACCCCAGGAAGAGTAGCTGCTGCCTTGGCAGGAACTAATGGGGATCCATAATTAAACTCCAGGAAGAGTAGCTGCTGCCTTGACAGGAACTAATGGGGATCCATAATAAATCCCAGGAAGAGTAGCTGTCTGCTTTGGCAGGAACTAATGGGGATCCATAATAAAAAGCCCAGGAAGAGTAGCAGCTGCCTTGACAGGAAATAATGGGATCCATAATAAACCCCAGGAAGAGTAGCTGCTGCCTTGGCAGGAAACTAATGGGGATCCATAATAAACCCCAGGAAGAGTAGCTGCTGCCTTGGCAGGAACTAATGGGGATCCATAATATACTCCAGGAAGAGTAGCTGCTGCCTTGGCAGGAACTAATGGGGATCCATAATAAACCCCAGGAAGAGTAGCTGCTGCCTTGGCAGGAACTAATGGGATCCATAAATATACTCCAGGAAGAGTAGCTGCTGCCTTGGCAGGAACTAAAGGGGATCCATAATAAACCCCAGGAAGAGTAGCTGCTGCCTTGGCAGGAACTAATGGGGATCCAAATAAACCCCAGGAAGAGTAGCCGCTGCCTTGGCAGGAACTAATGGGGATCCATAATAAACCCAGGAAGAGTAGCCGCTGCCTTGCAGGAACTAATGGGATCCATAATAAACCCCAGGAAGAGTAGCTGCTGCCTTGGCAGGAACTAATGGGGATCCATAATTAAACCCCAGGAAGAGTAAGCTTTGGGGGCCCTTTGCCTTGGCAGAAACTAAAAGGGGATTCCTAATAACCCCAGGAAGAGTAGCCGCTGCCTTGGCAGGAACTAAAGGGATCCCTAATAAAACCCCAGGAAGAGTAGCCGCTGCCTTGGCAGGAACTAAAGGGGATCCCTAATAAACCCCAGGAAGAGTAGCCGCTGCCTTGGCAGGAACTAATGGAGATCCATAATAAACCCCAGGAAGAGTAGCTGCTGCCTTGACAGGAACTAATGGGGATCCATAATATACCCCAGGAAGAGTAGCTGCCAAACTCAGTAAAATGGTTGAAATTGTTGTATGTTGCGTTTATATTATTGTTCAGTGTATTTTCCCTGGTTGACACAGAAAGTGATATCACAACTGTGGAATTCAAGCGAATTGATCCCAGACCACCTCTCGAGATGGTCTCAGTTCGGTTTGCTTCAGGGACTCTTTTGAGGATCTAAGTTCCTCTGGAGTGTTCACACTGTACAACAAATTCAGTGTACCGCACTGAGTTCTCAAGAATTGTATGAAAGGGACCAAGTGTGAAAACACCCTTATATAGATCATTAATAAATATAGACTATTGACATTTTTCTTTTATTACGTGGGGGACTTTTATTTCGAAAATGGCTGAAATTCCGTGACCCGGCAGTAGTTTTTGCGTTGCTGGCGAGACATTGATGGAAAGTGTTTGACTTTGGGAAATCACCTTTCCAGTCAGTCTGTTGTATGTACAGTTTCAAAGGGTGACTTTTATTTTGAAGGTGAACCACCGAATACACTATTGTTGCTCACGACACGGTGGTAACGGCGTCCGGGTGAGCAGAGCTCGGAGACATGGCGAACATTAGAAGTATCAAGGTTAGTAGCTATCTATGGCAGAAAGCTGGTCAGTTACGATTCTTTGGTGTTTTCAATTTCTGTCACATCAGAAGGTATATGTTAGCGGGGGTTTAGCTCTAGAGTTGAGGAGGATAATGTAGTTTGTCAGTTGGACTCATTGTCAGGTTTATTTTGTGTTGCTAGCTAATGCCAGTGTGCACAGCACCTTCCCTCAATCGCGGTTGCCTTGGTTGACACATTGACGTACAGTCCGACTGTATGAAGGTTATTTGGTGCAGGTTAGGTTTGCATGTTGTGCGCTGCAAAGCGAGTTAGCTATCCAGTTATGGAAGGCTATAAGTCAGGTTTACATCCAATTGGCGACAGACTTTCATGCGAATATTCTAGAATCKACATAAAGAAAATATGGGCATTTTCAAATGGACTTCCGTGCGTGATGACGTAGTGCGCACAATGTACTTTTTCGTTTAAGTTTTGTTATTTATTTATTTCACCTTTATTTAACTAGGCAAGTCAGTTAAGAACAAATTCTTATTTACAATGAGACCTACACCGGGCCAAACCCGGACGACGRTGGGCCAATTGTGAGCCACCCACATCATGACAAGCGACCTAAGACGGCAACACATGACAACACAGTAGCAACACATGACAACAACATGACAACAACACAAAACATGGTACAAACATTATTGGGCACAGACAACAGCACAAAGGGCAAGAAGGTAGAGACAACAATACATGACTTGAAGCAGTACCTTATGGTCTTGCCAACAGCTCTCAGATAGGCTATAGTGGGGGTAGGCTAGTCTACATGACATTATTAACAATGTCCAGAGGACCAGAGGGACCTACTGGGTACAGAACTTAAAGCATGTCTGACATGTATTGAGGTGCACAATCTTGGATTGATTTAAAAACCAATAGAATAATCTTTTTAAATTAATTCTAAAACTGACAGCCAGTGCAGAGACCTTAAAACCGGTGTAATGTGAGCTCTCCACCTGGTCTTGGTCAGTACCTGTGATATCAATTATAATATCTAAATGAGAGAGCAGCAGTGTGATTCACATCAATGTAGATATCAATTATAATATATTTAGTCACCGTAATGCTGGTCATCCAACAAGGGTACAGTAAAAACTCCAATCACTTTTAACAGATTATGATACACATGACGTTTTAACCATTGGTTTTCTTTGAGAATTATCTACCCAAAATAACATTGTACCCATTGGTCAAAATGTGTTTTTGATTGGACACCCTAGTGTGTCTGTCTGTCCCCCCTGACCTAAACCATGTCACCCCCAGGGTATGGTTGGCCTGGTGACAGGCGGAGCGTCAGGGCTGGGCCGGGCTACCGTGGAGCGGTTGGTGCAGCAGGGGGCGTGTGCCGTGATTCTGGACCTTCCCTCTTCAGACGGACACGCCCTGGCAGCCAGCCTCGGAGAACGCTGCACCTTCGCCCCCGCTGACGTGAGTCTGACCTTTCACCCCTAACCAATATTCCCTCTAAGTGGCGCACCTCCTCCAGGGCTGCAGAAGAAATACCACGCTGAGACCCAGGAGATTGAACTAAACGGAGTTCACCCCATTGCACTACATAGATCAATGTTTTTTATGTGATGGAATCAACATTATATCAGCCCCTTTTCAATATAACAAACCAAAACAAATCACTTTACAGGATTGAGTCTGTGATTTTGTTGTAGGCAAAGCCAGAACACAACGGCCTACAGTAGTCATTGAACACCCTCATTTTTATAAAGGACCTACTGTAGGCCTTCACTGAACACGCTCATATAGACTACTGTAGATCGTCATTGAACACCTCATATAGACTACTGTAGGCCTTCATTGAACACCTCATATACGACTACTGTAGGCTTTCATTGAACACCTCATATAGACTACTGTAGGCCTTCACTGAACACCTCATATAGACTACTGTAGATCGTCATTGAACACCTCATATAGACTACTGTAGGCCTTCATTGAACACCTCATATAGACTACTGTAGGCCTTCATTGAACACCTCATATAGACTACTGTAGGCCTTCACTGAACACCTCATAATACTACTGTAGATCGTCATTGAACACCTCATATAGACTACTGTAGGCCTTCATTGAACACCTCATATAGACTACTGTAGGCCTTCATTGAACACCTCATATAGACTACTGTAGATCGTCATTGAACACCTCATATAGACTACTGTAGGTCTTCACTGAACACCTCATATAGACTACTGTAGATCGTCATTGAACACCTCATATAGACTACTGTAGGCCTTCACTGAACACCTCATATAGACTACTGTAGATCGTCATTGAACACCTCAATAGACTACTGTAGGCCTTCACTGAACACTACATTAGAGGGACTACAGTAGTCATTGAACACCTCATATAGACTACTGTAGGCCTCACTGAACACCTCATATAGACTACTGTAGGCCTTCATTGAACACCTCATATAGACTACTGTAGGCCTTCACTGAACACCTCATATAGACTACTGTAGGCCTTCATTGAACAAACCTCATATAGACTACTGTAGATCGTCATTAACACCTCATAAGACTACTGTAGGCCTTCACTGAACACCTCATATAGACTACTGTAGGCCTTCATTTGAACACCTCATATAGACTACTGTAGGCCTTTCATTGAACACCTCATATAGAGTACTGTAGGCCTTCATTGAACACCTCATATAGACTACTGTGAGGCCTTCACTGAACACCTCATAATAGACTACTGTAGGCCTTCATTGAACACCTCAATATAGACTACTGTAGGCCTTCACTGAACACCTCATATAGACTACTGTAGGCCTTCACTGAACACCTCATATAGACTACTGTAGGCCTTCATTGAACACCTCATATAGACTACTGTAGGCCTTCACTGAACACTACATTAGAGGGAACATTGCTCTGTCTTAACCCTAGCTCTAACCCAAATCTCTCTCTCACCCCTACTGTTTACTTTACCCCCTACTGTACCCCTACCCTTCTGTACCCCCTGCTCTGTACCCCCCTGCTCTGTACCCCCTCTCTGTACCCCCTGCTCGCTGTACCCCCTGCTCTGTACCCCCTGCTCTGTACCCCCTGCTCTGTACCCCCTGCTCTGTACCCCTGCCCCTCGCTCTGTACCCCCTGCTCTGTACCCCCTGCTCTGTACCCCCTGCTCTGTACCCCCTACTCTTGTACCCCCTGCCCCCTGCTCTGTACCCCTTCTTGTACCCCTGCCCCCTACTCTGTACCCCCTGCGCTGTACCCCCTACTTCTGTACCCCCTGCTCTGTACCCCCTGCTCTGTACCTCCTGCCCCTGCTCTGTACCCCCTGCCTTCTGTACCCCCTGCTCTGTCCCCCTGTCTGTACCCCTGCTCTGTACCCCTGCTCTGTACCCCTCTCTTTTACCCCCCTGCTCTGTACCCCATACTCTTTACCCCCTGCTCTGTACCCCCTGCCCCCGCTCGACCCCCTGCTCTTACCCCCTACTCTTTACCCCCTGCTCTGTACCCCCTACTCTTTACCCCTGCTCTGTACCCCCTGCTCTGTACCCTTGCTCTTTACCCCCTGCCCCCTGCTCTGTGCCCTGTACCCCCTGCTCTGTGCCCTGTACCCCCTACTCTGTACCCCCTGCCCCTGCTCTGTACCCCCTGCTTCTACCCCCTGCCCTGTACCCCCTACTCTGTACCCCCTGCCCCCTGCTCTGTACCCCCTGCTCTTTACCCCCTGCCCTGTACCCCCTGCTCTTTACCCCCTGCCCTGTACCCCTACTCTGTACCCCCTGCCCCCTGCTCTGTTACCCCTGCTCTTTACCCCCTGCCCTACCCCCTACTCTGTACCCCCTGCCCCCTGCTCTGTACCCCCTGCTCTTTACCCCCTGCCCTGTACCCCTGCTCTTTACCCCCTGCCCTGTACCCCCTACTCTGTACCCCCTGCCCCACTGCTCTGACCCCCTGCTCTTACCCCCTGCCTTCCCCCCTGTCCCCCTGCCCCCTGCCTGTACCCCCTGCTCTTTACCCCTGCCCTGTACCCCTGCTCTTACCCCTGCCCTGTACCCCCTACTCTGTACCCCCTGCCCCTGCTCTGTACCCCTGCTCTTTACCCCCTTGCCCTGTACCCCCTGCTCTGTACCCTGCTCTGTACCCCCTGCTCTTTACCCCCTGCCCCCTGCCCCGTACCCCCTGCCCTGTACCCCCTGCCCTGTACCCCCTGCTCTGTACCCCCTGCCCTGTACCCCCTGCCCCCTGCTCTTGGACCCCCACCCTTACTCTTTGAACCCCCCCTTCATTTACAACTGCGACCTGGCCAAGATAAAGCAAAGCAGTGTGACACAAACTGCACAGAGTTACACATGGAATAACAAGAGTACAGTCTTACCTTTACCCCTACTCTGTGACCCCTATCTTGGACCCCCTACTATTTTGACCCCCTAAGCTGTGACCCCTACCCTTTAACCCCTACTCCTCTTTCAGGAGTACTTTGCTCAGGACAGTTGGGAAACGTCTAACCCCTGCCCCTCTGTGTGTCCTGGTTGTCTAGGTAACGTCGGAGGCAGATGTGCGTTCTGCGGTGGAGCTGGCCCGGCAGCGCTTTGGGAAGCTGGACCTGGCGGTGAACTGTGGCTGGCACGCCGTTGCCGTCAAGACTTATAACTTCAAAAAGGATGTTCCCCACAGTCTAGAAGACTTCACTAGAGTTATCACTGTAAGACATGTCTACCTGCTTACTGAACCTACTGTCAGACTGTTTATTAGAAATGTATGTAGCATACACACCATTACCAACAGTATGAGGACACCTGCTCGTCAAAACATCTCATTCCAGAATCATGGTCATTTAAATGGAGTTGGTCCCCCTTTGCTGCTATAAACAGCCTCACCTTCTGGGAAGTCATTAAAATGGAGTTGGTCCCCCCTTTGCTGCTATAACAGCCTCCACCTTCTGGGAAGTCATTAAAAATGGAGTTGGTCCCCCCTTTGCTGCTATAACAGCCTCCACTCTCTGGGAAGTCATAATATGGAGTTGGTCCCCCCTTTGCTGCTATAACAGCCTCCACTCTTCTGGGAAGTCATTAATATGGAGTTGGTCCCCCTTTTGCTGCTATAACAGCCTCCACTCTTCTGGGAAGTCATTAATATGGAGTTGGTCCCCTTTGCTGCTATAACAGCCCCACTCTCTGGGAAGGCTTCCACTAGACGTTGGAACATTGCTGTGGGGACTTGCTTCCATTCAGCCACAAGAGCATTCGTGAGTGGGCACTGATGTTGGGCGATTAGGCCTGGCTCGCAGTTGGCGTTCCAATTCATCCCAAAGGTGTTTATGGGGTTTGAGGTTAGGGCTCGTGCAGGCCAGTCAAGTTCTTCCACACTGATCTCGACAAACCGTTTCTGCATGGACCTCACTTTGTGCATGGGGGCATTGTCCTGCTGAAACAGGAAAGGGCCTTCCCCAAACTGTGCCACAATGTTGGAATCATCTAGAATGTCAAGATTTTCTTTTTCCCTAACGTACTTTGGTGAGAAAAGTGAAATCAATCCCAGAACAACAGCAAGGACCTTGTGAAGATGCTGGAGGAAACCGGTACAAAAGTATCTATATCCACAGTAAACAAGAGTCCTATGTCGACATAACATGAAAGGCTGCTCAGCAAGAAGAAGCCACTGCTCCAAAACCGCCATAAAAAAGCCAGACTACGTTTTGCAACTGCACATGGGGACAAAGATCGTACTTTTTGAGAAATGTCCTCTGGTCTGATGAAACAAAAATAGAACTGTTTGGTCATAATGACCATCGTTATGTTTGGAGGAAAAAGGGGGATGCTTGGAAGCCGAAGAACACCATCCCAACCGTGAAGCACGGGGGTGGCAGCATCATGTTGTGGGGTGCTTGCTGCAGGAGGGACTGATGCACTTCACAAAATATTGAAATCATTAAGAGGGAAAATTGTGGATATATTGAAGCAACATCTCAAGACATCAGTCAGGAAGTTAAAGCTTGGTCGCAAATTGGTCTTCCAAATGGACAATGACCCCAAGCATACTTCCAAAGTTGTGGCAAAATGGCTTAAGGACAACAAAGTCAAGGTATTGGAGTGGCCATCACAAAGCCCTGACCTCAATCCTATAGAAAATTTGGGCAGAACTGAAAAAGTGTGTGCGAGCAAGGAGGCCTACAAACCTGACTCAGTTACACCAGCTCTGTCAGGAGGAATGGACCAAAATTCACCCAACTTATTGTGGGAAGCTTGTGGAAGGCTACCTGAAATGTTTGACTCAAGTTAATTAAACAATTTAAAGACAATGCTACCAAATACTAATTGAGTGTATGTAAACTTCTGACCCACTGGAATGTGATGAAAGAAATTTAAGCTGAAAATAAATAATTCTCTCTGCTATTATCTGACATTTCACATTCTTAAAATAAAGTGGTGATCCTAACTGACCTAAGACAGGGAATTTTACTAGGATTAAATGTCAGGAATTGTGAAACTGAGCTTAAATGTATTTGGCTTAGGTGTATGTAAACTTCTGACTTCAACTGTATGTGCTATTTTAGGCGGAGCTGTGAGTTTTAGGCACAGGAAATTGTTCATTTTGTCTGGATAGGCTAGAAAATGCGATATCCCTCCCTATGCAAATGTAGGGTCTGAAACCTGCCACTTCTCGCAGCGGAGAGGCTTTCTGGTATTGGAAGACATGGGACCTACGCCGTCACAGAGCGCTTTCTACACAAATATCAATCGAAACTGCTACACGCCCTCTGCTCACAGCCCCTGCTCACAGCCCTCTGCTCACAGCCCTCTGCTCACAGCCCTCTGCTCACAGCCCTCTGCTCACAGCCCTTCAAATAGGGGACTTAACATCTAAACCCTTGTTCACATTGGAGTTCTGAAATCTCACATACTTTAAAACTTTGTGTGTGTGTAGGTGAACATCGCGGGGACGTTTAATGTGATCCGATTGGCTGTTGGTGAATGGGGAAGAACGAACCAGACGCAGACGGACACAGAGGCTGTATCATCAACACAGCTAGTGTAGCGGCCTATGATGGACAGGTACACACACACACCTGTGGCCTATGATGGACAGGTACACACACCACACACACACACACCTGTGTCTATGATGGACAGGTACACACACACACACACACACCTGTGGTCTATGATGGACAGGTACACACACACACACACCTGTGGCCTATGATGGACAGGTACACACACACACCTGTGGTCTATGATGGACAGGTACACACACACACACACACACACCTGTGGTCTATGATGGACAGGTACACACACACACACAACCTGTGGTCCTATGATGGACAGGTACACACACACACACACCTGTGGCCTATGATGGACAGGTACACACACACCACCTGTGGTCTATGATGGACAGGTACACACACACACACACCTGTGGCCTATGATGGACAGGTACACACACACACCTGTGGCTATGATGGACAGGTACACACACACACCTGTGGCCTATGATGGACAGGTACCACACACACACCTGTGGCCTCTGATGGACAGGTAGCCACTGTGGCCCATGACCGAACAGGTAGTCCACTGTGGCCCATGACGGACAGGTAGGCCACTGTGGCCCATGACGGACAGGAGCCCACTGTGGGCCATGACGGACAGGTAGCCACTGTGGCCCATGACGGACAGGTAGCCACTGTGGCCCATGACGGACAGGTAGCCACTGTGGCCCATGACGGACAGGTAGCCACTGTGGCCCATGACGGACAGGTTAAGCCACTGTGGGCCCATGACGGACAGGTAGCCACAGTGGCCCATGACGGACAGGTAGCCACAGTGGCCCATGACGGACAGGTAGCCACAGTGGCCCATGACGGAACAGTACAACATGAACCTGCTAACAATCACTGACACTAAGATTGAGTCGTACTTCACCGGCTCCGACGCTCGTCGGATGTGGCAGGGCTTGCAAACTATTACAGACTACAAAAGGAAGCACAGCCGAGAGCTGCCCAGTGACACGAGCCTACCAGATGAGCTAGATAACTTCTATGCTCGCTTCGAGGCAAGTAACACTGAAACATGCATGAGAGCACCAGCTGTTCCAGACGACTGTGTGATCACGCTCTCCGTAGCCGATGTAAGACCTTTAAACATGTCAACATTCAGAAGGCTGCTGGGCCAGACGGATTACCATAACCTGTACTGCGAGCATGTGCACCAACTGTCTTCACTGACATTTTCAACCTCTCCCTGTCTGAGTCTGTAATACCAACACAGTCCCTGTGCCCAAGAACACTAAGGTAACCTGCCTAAATGACTACCGACCTGTAGCACTCACATCTGCAGCCATGAAGTGCTTTGAAAGGCTGGTCATGGCTCACATCAACACCATTATCCCAGAAACCCTAGACCTACTCCAATTCGCATACCGCCCAAACAGATCCACAGATGATGCCATTTCTATTGCACTCCACACTGTAGTTTCCCACCTTGACAAAAGGAACACCTATGTGAGAATGCTGTTCATTGACTACAGCTCAGCGTTCAACACCATAGTGCCCACAAAGCTCATCACTAAGGACCCTGGGACTAAACACCTCCCTCTGCAACTGGATCCTGGACTTCCTGACGGGCCACACCCAGGTGGTAAGGGTAGGTAACAACACATCCGCCATGCTGATCCTCAACACGGGGGCCCCTCAGGGGTGCGTGCGCAGTCCCCTCCTGTACTCCCTGTTCACCCACGACTGTGTGGCCAGGCACGACTCCAACACCATCAAGTTTGCACACACAACAGTGCTGTAGGCCTGATCACCGACAATGACGAGACAGCCTATGAGGAGGTCAGAGACCTGGCCATGTGGTGCCAGGATATCAACCTCTCCCTCAACGTGATCAAGACAATGGAGATGATGGTGGACTACAGGAAAAGGAGGACCGAGCACGCCCCCCATTCTCATCGACGGGGCTGTAGTGGAGCAGGTTGAGAGCTTCAAGTTCCTCGGTGTCCACGTAACCAACAAACTATCACGGTCCAAACACACCAAGACAGTCACGAAGAGGGCACGACAAAGCCTATTCCCCCTCAGGAGACTGAAAAGATTTGGCTCTCAGATCCTCAAAGTTCTGCAGCTGCAGCATGGAGAGCATCCTGATTGGTTGCATCCTGACTGGCTGCATCCTGACTGGTAGCATCCTGACTGGTTGCATCCTGACTGGCTGCATCCTGACTGGTTGCATCCTGACTGGTAGCATCCTGACTGGTAGCATCCTGACTGGTAGCATCCTGACTGGTAGCATCCTGACTGGTAGCATCCTGACTGGGGCATCCTTGACTGGTTGCACCGACTGTTGCACCCTGTACTGGTTGCATACTGACTGTTGCCATCTGACTGGTTGCATCCGACTGGCATCTCTGACTGGTTGCATCCCGACTGGCTGATCCCGACTGCTGCAATCCCGACTGGCTGCATCCCGACTGGCTGCATCCCGACTGGCTGCATCCCGACCTGGCTGGCATCCCGACTGGCTACCCCGACTGTTGCACCCCGACTGGTTGCAACGCCCGACTGGTTGACCCCGACTGGTGCACCGACCGACTGCTGATCCCGACTGGCTAGCCAGTCACCGGACTGGGCTGCATCCCGACTGGCTGCAGCTCACTGGCTGCACCCGACTGGCTGCACCCCGACTGGCTCGCATCTGACTGGTGCACACTGCCTGGTTGGAACCTGCTCGGCTTCCGACCACAAGGCACTACAGAGTAACGGCGTAACGGCCCAGTAGCATCAACCGGGCCAAGTTCCTGCATCCAGAACCTCTAACCAGCGGTGTTCAGAGGAAGGCCCTAAAATTTGTCAGACTCCGGTGTGTCAGACTCCAGCACACCCTAGTCCATAAACGTGTTGCTCTCTGGCTACCGCACGGCAAGCAGTTACGGAGCAACCAAGTCTCGGGTCAAGAGTCCCAAGAAAGAGCTTTTAAACAGCTTCCTACCCCCAAGCCATAAGGATCACGGAACGAACTAAGTCCAAAGGCACCCAAAAGGCCAGCAACGCACCGAAGAACGGAATGTTTTTGCATGTTTGTGACTGGACACACCGGAGTCTGACAAATTTTAGGGCCTTCCTCTGACACCGCCTGGTATAGAGGTTCTGGATGGCAGGAAGCTTGGCCCCGGTGATGTACTGGGCCGTACGCCGTACTCTGTAGTGCCTTGTGGTCGGAAGCCGAGCAGTTGCCATACCAGGCAGTGGTGCAACCAGTCAGGATGCAGCCAGTCGGGTGGGCAGCCAGCTCGGGTGCAGCCAGTCGGGCTGCAGCAGTCGGGATGCAGCCAGTCGGTGGATGCAGCCAGTCGGGATGCAGCCAGTCGGGGTGCAACCAGTCGGGGTGCAACCAGTCGGGGTGCAACCAGTCGGGGTGCAACCAGTCGGGGTGCAGCCAGTCGGGATGCAGCCAGTCGGGATGCAGCCAGTCGGGATGCAGCCAGTCGGGATGCAGCCAGTCGGGATGCAGCCAGTCGGATGCAGCCAGTCGGGATGCAACCAGTCAGGATGCAGCCAGTCAGGATGCAACCAGTCAGGATGCAACCAGTCAGGATGCAACCAGTCAGGGTGCAACCAGTCAGGGTGCAACCAGTCAGGATGCAACCAGTCAGGATGCAACCAGTCAGGATGCTACCAGTCAGGAGCTACCAGTCAGGATGCTACCAGTCAGGATGCTACCAGTCAGGATGCTACCAGTCAGGATGCAACCAGTCAGGATGCAGCCAGTCAGGATGCAACCAGTCAGGATGCTACCAGTCAGGATGCAGCCAGTCAGGATGCAACCAATCAGGATGCTCTCCATGCTGCAGCTGCAGAACTTTGAGAACTGAGAGCCAAATCTTTCAGTCTCCTGAGGGGAATAGGCTTTGTCGTGCCCTCTTCGTGACTGTCTTGGTGTGTGTTTGGACCGTGATAGTTTGTTGGTTACGTGGACACCGAGGAACTTGAAGCTCTCAACCTGCTCCACTACAGCCCCGTCGATGAGAATGGGGGCGTGCCGGTCCTCCTTTCCTGTAGTCCACCATCATCTCCATTGTCTTGATCACGTTGAGGAGAGGTTGATATCCTGGCACCACATGGCCAGGTCTCTGACTCCTCATAGGCTGTCTCGTCATTGTCGGTGATCAGGCCTACAGCACTGTTGTGTGTGCAAACTTGATGGTGTTGGAGTCGTGCCTGGCCACACAGTCGTGGGTGAACAGGGAGTACAGGAGGGGACTGCGCACGCACCCCTGAGGCCCCCGTGTTGAGGATCAGCATGGCGGATGTGTTGTTACCTACCCTTACCACCTGGTGTGGGCCCGTCAGGAAGTCCAGGATCCAGTTGCAGAGGAGGTGTTTAGTCCCAGGGTCCTTAGTGATGAGCTTTGTGGCACTATGGTGTGAACGCTGAGCTGTAGTCAATGAACAGCATTCTCACATAGGTGTTCCTTTTGTCAAGGGGGAAACTACAGTGTGAGTGCAATAGAAATGGCATCATCTGTGGATCTGTTGGGCGGTATGCGAATTGGATAGGTCTAGGGTTCTGGGATAATGGTGTTGATGTGAGCCATGACCAGCCTTTCAAAGCACTTCATGGCTGCAGATGTGAGTGCTCACGTCGGTAGTCATTAGGCAGTTACCTTAGTGTTCTTGGGCACAGGGACTGTGTTTGGTATTACAGACTCAGACAGGGAGAGGTTGAAAATGTCAGTGAAGACAGTTGGTGCACATGCTCGCAGTACAGGTTATGGTAATCCGTCTGCGCCAGCAGCCTTCTGAATGTTGACATGTTTAAAGGTCTTACATCGGCTACGGAGAGCGTGATCACACAGTCGTCGGAACACTGGTGCTCTCATGCATGTTTCAGTGTTACTTGCCTCGAAGCGAGCATAGAAGTTATCTAGCTCATCTGGTAGGCTCGTGTCACTGGGCAGCTCTCGGCTGTGCTTCCTTTTGTAGTCTGTAATAGTTTGCAAGCCCTGCCACATCCGACGAGCGTCGGAGCCGGTGAAGTACGACTCAATCTTAGTGTCAGTGATTGTTAGCAGGTCTGTTGTACTGTCCGTCATGGCCACTGTGGCTACCTTCCGTCATGGGCCACTGTGGCTACCTGTCCGTCATGGCCACTGTGGCTACCTGCCGTCATGGGCCACTGTGGCTACCTGTTGCATGGCCACGTGCTACCTTCCGTCATGGCCACCAGTGGCACCTGGCCTCATGGCCACAGTGGCTACCTGTCCGTCATGGCCACAGTGGCTACCTGTCCGTCAGGGCCACAGTGGCTACTGTCCGTCATGGGCCACAGTGGCTACTGTCCGTCATGGGCCACAGTGGCTACCTGTCCGTCATGGGCCACAGTGGCTACCTGTCCGTCATGGGCCACAGTGACTACCTGTCGGTCATGGCCACAGTGGCTACCTGTCCATCAGAGGCCACAGGTGTGTGTGTGTACCTGTCCATCATAGGCCACAGGTGTGTGTGTGTACCTGTCCATCATAGACCACAGGTGTGTGTGGTTACCTGTCCATCATAGGCCACAGGTGTGTGTGTGTGTGTACCTGTCCATCATAGACCACAGGTGTGTGTGTGTACCTGTCCATCATAGGCCACAGGTGTGTGTGTGTGTGTACCTGTCATCATAGACCACAGGTGTTGTGGTTGTGTGTGTACTGTCCATCATAGACCACAGGTGTGTGTGTGTGTGTGTGTACCTGTCCATCATAGACCACAGGGTTGGTGTGTACCTGCATCATAGCCAAGGTGTTTGTGTTGTACCTGTCCATCATAGACCACAGTGTGTGTGTGTGTGTGTACTGTCCATCATAGACCACAGGTGTGTGTGTGTGTGTGTGTGTACCTGTCCATCATAGGCCACAGGTGTGTGTGTGTACCTGTCCATCATAGGCCGCTACACTAGCTGTGTTGATGATACAGCCTCTGGTCCGTCTGCGTCTGGTTCGTTCTTCCCCATCTCACCAACAGCCAATCGGATCACATTAAACGTCCCCGCGATGTTCACCTACACACACACACAAAGTTTTAAAGTATGTGAGATTTCAGAACTGCCAATGTGAACAAGGGTTTAGATGTTAAGTCCCTATTTGAAGGGCTGTGAGCAGAGGCTGTGAGCAGAGGCTGTGAGCAGAGAGCTGTGAGCAGAGGCTGTGAGCAGAGGGCTGCTGAGCAGAGGGAATCTCTCTC
>NW_019944377.1:82812-95332 GCF_002910315.2 Salvelinus sp. IW2-2015 | reverse complement strand
CGGAAACAGTACCGTGTGGCGACAAACACTGACACTGGAAACAAACACCACCAACCAAAAGTGAAACCCAGGCACCTAAGTATGATTCTCAATCAGGGACAACGATTGACAGCTGCTCTGATTGAGAACCATACCAGGGCCGAACACAAAACCCCAACATAGAAAAACACACGTAGACTGCCCATCCCAACTCACGCCCTGACCATACTAATAAAGACAAAACAAAAGAATAAAAGTCAGAACGTGACACCGCCTGCAAATCGTTCTCCTAAAATGTATGTATGTATATGCCAAGAAAGTAGCCCAAAGAGAAAGGCAAGGGAGTCCGCTCTCATCATTATTGCTGCTTCCAGTTCGGTCGCCGTAGGTGCTAGGATCAGGTGTGGTCTCAGTTAAATACAGTAGGATATAGAGAAGCAATGGACAGTTATCTTTCAAAGCAAATGTACTTCCTAAATAGGATTAGGCTGTAGTTTACAACACTTGCCTACAAAAAAAAAGATTTGAACAGTCATATTTGTCTCCGTTTGAAACGTATAGATCAAGAGGCCATGCTAGTTCTGGGACAGAGAACTCCAACTTTACTCTCTTTTAAAAACTATGTCTAACCTATTTGCCGATATAAGCCGAAATAATACCGCTAGCCTATATAATGGGCCACGTGAGAATCTATGGTAATTTAACCACATTTTTCTTGGTTCTTTTTTTCCAGAATTTATTTAGCATTTTGGTGCGGAATGAAAATCTGCGGATGTGGGCGGGAGCATAATGATTAGATCTCTATTTTCAAGCTTCAGGGCGTGCTGTACATAGTTATTAGAGTTCAGGTGTGGCCTCCTGTTGACACTGGTCTCTTACAATAGAAGAGAAATTATGTGTATTTAATTCTAATTATGTTTTGACTGTGTGGTTCTGCAGGTGTTTCTTCTGTTCTCATTATGAAACCCAAATGAGAGTTGATTGGGGGGGGGGGGGGGTGTCTTTGCCATCCAACCACAACAAAGGGTAGTAGTGAGTCATTTATGTGACAGAGAGGTAAGCTAAGCTAGCGTTGCTATGGAGATAACAACTGTCACGACTTCAACCGAGGCAGGCTTCTCCTTCCCGTTCGGGTGGCGCTCTGCGGTCGTCGTCACCGGGCCTACTAGCTCCACTGACTCTTTTTCCTCCCCTCCTTATGTGTTTATTTGTATATCACCTGTGTTCAGTTAATTGTTAATTAGTGTGGCTTTATTAGTCAGCCAGCCCGTACGCTTCTTTGTGCGGATTGTTCATTGTGGCTTTTGGATTTCGGGAGTGGATGTTATTATTGTGGACTGGGTTAATTTATCGTGTCGTTGGACCGTTGTGTGTGACACCCAGTACGTCCGTGTTGGACATTGCGTTTGCAAGTTGAGTATTAAAAGACTCAACATATTGAAGCTCTGCTGTTCCTGCGTCTGACTTCGCACCTCCCGACACTCAGAGCGTTACAGAATCCCGCACCACCAAATGGAGTCAGCAGGAGCAGCAGCCAACCCTCTCCATCGATGGAGGAACGGGTTTCTCCACCACCACCGTCCTCCATCGGATCGGATCAGCCATGGACCAAATGATGGAGAGAATGGAGCGATGGGAGAGGAGTGGCTCCTCTCTCCACCTTCGGCTCCCCTTCCTCAGGATCTTCCATCCCCCGGCTCCAGCGCGCTCCGTCTTACGCTCCGAGGGATTATGATGGAGCGGCGGCAGGGTGCCAGGGGTTCTTACTCCAGCTGGAGCTATACCTGGCCACTGTTCCCCCACTCCCTCGGGAGCGGAGAGGGTGAGTGTCCTCGTCTCCTGCCTGACGGGTCGTGCTCTGGAGTGGGCCAACGCAGTCTGGAATGGCCCGGACTCAGCGAAGGAGCACTACCCGGAGTTTACCCGTAGTTTTCGTGCCGTGTTTGACCACCCCCCAGAAGGCCGAGCGGCGGGTGAGAGACTATTTCATCTCAGGCAGGAGAAGAGGAGCGCACAGGATTTCGCGCTGGAGTTCCGGACCTTGGCCGCGGGATCAGGGTGGAACGACAGGGCCCTTATTGACCACTACCGGTGTAGTCTCCGGGAGGACGTCCGCAGGAGCTAGCGTGTCGGGACATCGCTCTGTCTTTGGATGAGCTTATCGACATGTCCATCCGACTGGACAATCTGCTGGCTGCCCGCGGGCGTTCGGAGAGGGTCCTGTGCGTTCCACCACCCAGCGCCCCGGCTCCCATCCCGATGGAGTTGGGAGGGGCCGCGCCTAGGGGTATCGGAGGAAGAGGCCTCCCCTGCACCAGCTTGGTCGGAGAGGACACACGGCCGATCGGTGCGGGGGGGTCTGGGGGGTCTGGGGAGTCGAGAGTCAGGCGGAACGCTTCTCGATCACCCCAGGTGAGTCAGCACCAAACTCTCAGAACCCCCTGTCGGTCACATGTTTGTCTCAATTTTTTTCCTTGATTTTTTCCCCTCTTCCCAGCATAGGGCACTAGTCGATTCAGGTGCAGTGGGAACTTTATGGATCGCGGACTCGCCCGAGAGTTGGGCGTTCCGCTTGTGCCGATAGATTCTCCCTTCCCGTGCACTCCCTAGATAGCGCCGCTTAGGGTCAGGGGTGGTCAGGGAGCCACAGTTCCCCTGGACATGGTGACGCAGGGAATCATAGGGAACGTATCAGTCTCTTTATTATTGATTCGCCTGCGTTTCCAGTGGTGCTGGGTATTCCCTGGTTGGCCCGGCACAATCCCAGTATTTCGTGGAGACAGGGGGTTCTCCAGGGGTGGTCAGAGGAGTGTTCTGGAAGGTGTCTGGGAGTTTCCATTGGTGCCACGTCGGTGGAGAGTCCAGACCAGGGTTCCACGGTGCGCATTCCCCCCGAGTATGCCGATTTGGCAATCGCTTTCTGTAAAAAGAAAGCGACGAAATTACCACCACATCGACCGGGTAGGGATTGTGCGATAGATCTCCAGGTTACGCTGCGCTTCCCAAGAGTCACGTGTACCCTTTGTCCCAAGAGGAGACGTTGGCTATGGAGACATATGTCGCGGAGTCTCTGGGACAGGGGTACATTCGGCCCTCCACTCTCACCCGTCTCCTCGAGTTTCTTTTTTGTGAAGAAGAAGGAAGGAGGTTTGCGTCCGTGTATTGATTATAGAGGTCTAAATTGCCATCACAGTGGGGTTTAGTTACCCACTACCTCTCATCGCTTCGGCGGTGGAATCATTTCACGGAGCGCAGTTCTTTACAAAACTGGACCTCAGGAGCGCGTACAGTCTGGTGCGTATTCGGAAAGGAGACGAGTGGAAAACCGCATTTAGTACCACATCGGGCACTATGAGTACTGCGTCATGCCGTATGGGTTAAAGAATGCTCCAGCTGTTTTCCAATCCTTTGTAGACGACATTCTCAGGGACCTGCACGTGCAGGGGGTAGTTGTGTATATCGATGACATTCTGATCTACTCAACTACTCAAGCCGCGCATGTATCTCTGGTGCGCAAAGTGCTTGGCAGACTGCTGGAGCATGACCTATACGTCAAGGCTGAGAAGTGTGTGTTCTCCAAACAAGCCGTCTCCTTCCTGGGTTATCGCATTTCCACCTGGGGTGGTGGTGGAGAGTGACCGCATAAAGGCCGTGCGTAATTGGCCGACTCCAACCACGGTGAAAGAGGTGCAGCGGTTTTTGGGTTTTGCCAACTACTACCGAGATTTATCCGGGGTTTTGGTCAGGTAGCGGCTCCCTTACCTCACTGCTAAAGGGGGCCCGGTGCGGTTGCGGTGGTCAGCGGCGGCGGACGGAGCTTTCAACAGGTTGAAGGCTCTGTTCACGGATGCTCCCGTGTTGGCGCATCCGGATCCCTCTTTAGCATTCATAGTGGAGGTGGACGCGTCCGAGGCTGGGGTGGGTGCCGTGCTATCACAGCGCTCGGGTACGCCACCAAAAACTCCGCCCCTGCGCTTTCTTCTCTAGTAAGCTCAGTGCAGCGGAGCGTAACTATGATGTGGGGGATCGGGAGTTGTTAGCGGTGGTCAGGCTCTGAAGGTGTGGAGACACTGGCTTGAGGGGCTAAGCACCCTTTTCTCATCTGGACCGACCAAAAATCTGGAGTTATTCGGGCAGCTCGGAGACTGAACCCGCGTCAGGCAAGGTGGCCATGTTTTTCACCCGGTTTAGGTTCACGTTGTCCTACAGACCCGGTTCCCAAAACGTAAAGGCTGACGCACTGTCTCGCCTTTACGACACGGAGGATAGGACCAACCGAGCCCACTCCCATCATCCCCGCCTCGAGGCTGATAGCGCCAGTGGTATGGGAGGTGGACTCGGACATCGAGCGGGCGTTACGGGCGGAACCCGCGCCTCCTCAGTGCCCGGCGGGCCGTAAGTACGTACCGCTTGGTGTTCGGGACCGACTGATTCGGTGGGCTCAATGTCCTACCCTCCTCGGGTCACCCTGGGGTGACGAGGACAGTGGGGAGCCTTCGGGGAAGGTATTGGTGGCCTACCTTAGCTCGGAACGTTAGGGTTTATGTCTCCTCCTGTTCGGTATGCGCTCAGAGTAAGGCTCCTAGGCACCTTCCTAGAGGGAAGTTGCAACCCCTCCCGTTCCACAACGGCCATGGTCTCATCTGTCCGTGGACTTCCTGACCGATCTTCCCCCTTCTCAGGGAAACACTACGGTTCTGGTAATTGTGGATCGGTTTTCTAAGTCCTGCCGTCTCCTCCCGTTGCCCGGTATCCCTACTGCCCTACAGACTGCGGAGGCCTTATTCACTCCGTCTTCCGGCACTACGGGGTGCCGAGGACATCGTTTCTGATCGGGGCCCCCAGTTCACGTCCCGAGTATGGAGGGCGTTCATGGAGCGTCTGGGGGTCACGGTCAGCTTGACTTCCGGTTTTCACCCCGAGAGTAATGGGCAGGTGGAGAGAGTGAACCAGGAGGTGGGTAGGTTTCTGCGGTCCTATGCCAGGACCGGCCAGGGAGTGGGCGAGATACATTCCCTGGGCCGAGATGGCCCAGAACTCACTACGCCACTCCTCTACTAATGTGTCCCCTTTCAGTGTGTGTTGGGGTACCAGCCGGTCCTGGCACCATGGCATCCGAGCCAGACCGAGGCTCCTGCGGTGGAGGAGTGGGTACAGCGCTCCAAAGAGACCTGGAGGGCCGTCCAGGAGTCCCTTCAACAAGCTACTAGGAGGCGAAGAGGAGCGCTGACCGCCACCGCAGTGAGGCTCCCGTGTTTGTACGGGGGAAAGGGTCTGGCTCTCGACCCGAAACCTACCCCTCCGCTTGCCCTGCCGGAAGCTGAGGCCGCAGTGTGTAGGGCCCTTCAAAGTCCTGAGGAGAATAAACGAGGTGTGTTATCGATTAAAACTCCCTTCCTATTATCGTATTAACCCTCGTTTCATGTGTCTCTCCTCAGGCGGTGGTAGCTGGTCCCCTGCAGGACGGTGAGGTACCGGAGGTCCCTCCCCCCCTCTGGACATCGAGGGGTCCCCGGCGTCCACGATACGGGCCATTCTGGACTCGAGACGCCGGGTGAGGGGCCTGCAGTACCTCGTGGACTGGGAGGTACGGTCCGGAGGAGAGGTGCTGGGTACCGGTGGGGGACATTTTGGATCCATCTATGTTAAGGGATTTCCATCGCCTCCATCCGGATCGCCCGCGCCCTCGTCTCCGGGTCGACCTCGAGGCCGGTGTCGGCGCGCTGCGGGAGCCGCGCGTCAGAGGGGGGTACTGTCACGACTTCAACCGAGGCAGGCTCTCCTTCCGTTCGGGTGCGCTCTGCGGTCGTCGTCACCGGCCTACTGCTGCCCCTGACTCTTTTTCCTCCCCTCCTTATGTGTTTATTTGTATCACCTGTGTTCAGTTAATTGTTAATTAGTGTGGCTTTATTAGTCAGCCAGCCCGTACGCTTCTTTGTGCGGGATTGTTTCATTGTGGCTTTTGGATTTCGGGGGTGGATGTTATTATTGTGGACTGGGTTAATTTATCGTGTCGTTGGACCGTTGTGTGTGACACCCAGTACGTCCGTGTTGGACATTGCGTTTGCAAGTTGAGTATTAAAAGACTCAACATATTGAAGCTCTGCTGTTCCTGCGTCTGACTTCGCACCTCCCGACACTCAGAGCGTTACACAACGTTATAAATTTGAGGACTTCTCCCCCTTTCCTGACTGACTCACCATCTCAAGATGATCTGTTTATTCAGTTCTATGTGGGTAGGCTAAGCTGTGCTGACCTGGTGTTGAGCCAAACTGACAGCAGCTAGCTAGCATAGTATAGCTAGCTTGGGGATCGCTACAGTTGGTTAAACTATCTACCTAGCTGCACATTTCTCTGTCCAATCACAGCTATGCATAATTAAAGTATGTTGTGTGTAGAGTACAGCCCACAGATAAAACAAGGAGCAAAATTGGTACAATTGCAGATGTCCCACAACTAGCATGGCCGTATATTCTGTCCATCCACCATTCAGCTGTGGAACATGGCTGGTATATTCTGTCCATCCACCATTCAGCTGTGGAACATGGCTGGTATATTCTGTTCATCCACCATTCAGCTGTGGGAACATGGCTTGTATATTCTGTCCATCCACCATTCAGCTGTGGGAACATGGTGGCTCTCAAAACCCGACAACAGAAACAGTTGGCCACTACCATCCGATAGATTGTTCGTGAGGAAATGACCTCTGCCTTCGACTTGCAATTAAAACCGATAAATCCATCTCTTGACCTGCTCACTTCTATAGTGGATACCTACTCAACTAAAATGGAAAGTTTGGAGACAGAGGGGCGACTCCCTGACCTGGAAACAGAGCAAACTAGGCTAGAAGGTGGAAATCGATCACCTAAAATAGAAAACTGAATCCCTCAAAAATCATTACCTTAAATTAAAATGTGTGGGTCACATGACTTGAAACTGCTGTTGAAGCGGCCAACATTCTTCATAAATAATATTTTCTATGAACTGTTTGGGCAGAGAAGCTGGGTCCCATGGCGATAAAAAAAACACCTCACGGACATTCTCTGGAACGGCTCTCGTTGTATGAGTGTACAAGCCCACAGTTTTGAAGTGAAAAGACAAATTGTTCGCCTTGAAGCGGGAATCCGGGGCTCTGACCTATGCGGAGAAGAGGATCAGCATCTACCCAGATCTGAGTGTCGACCTACAGCGAGGTGAGAGCCCAGCTAAGCAAGCTAAGCCTGAGATGTTGAGTCATCTATCCGGCAAAACTCATCTTGACCTTCCAGAAGCAAAACAGGTTTTCCACTGCCAAGGAGGATCAAGGGGATGAGCCAACAGATTTAGGCTAACCCCAATTTGATTTAAAAAAAAAACGAATAGCGTTTTATATTGATAAATGTGATCTAACAGAGGTAAATGGCAAATATTAACCATGTACGCTGTCTATATTGCTTGTAATTGATATAAGTCAATTATAATCAAGACATTGGTGGAATAATCATGTTTATCTTGAACAAATAAAAATGAAACAAGTGTTTCATCACTAATGATGTTTATTGGTTTTAACTGAACAAACTGAAAGGACATGTTTTACATACTGTGTTTTATGGAAATGATAAATGAGCCCAATTGAACACAAATTAAGGCCGGTCTGCACACCACTTGGGGGACAGAGTTTTATTTTTGTGTGTGTTGCAAATGTATTTCTTGCACTTGATTCATGTGTACGTGTCTTCCTGTCCTTCTTGGTGACACACATCGCAACGCTTCTTCTTGTTGCTACCGGCTAATCTAGAATGATGAAAACACTTATTTCAGGAATTTTACTAACATCTCACTACTCACTCAAATACAGTTGAAGTCGAAAGTTTACATACACCTTGACCAAATACGTTTAAACTCAGATTTCACAATTCCTGACATTTAATCCTAGAAAATAATCACTGTTTAGGTCAGTTAGGATCACCTCTGTTTGAAGAATGTGAAATGTCAGAAAAATAGTAGAGAGAATGATTAATTTCTGATTTTATTTCTTTCATCACATTCCAATGGGTCAGAAGGTTACATACACTCAATTAGTATTTGGTAGCATGCCTTTAAATTGTTTAACTTGGTCAAACATTTCGGGTAGCCTTCCACAACTTCCCACAACAATGGACTGAATTTTGCCCATTCCTCCTGACAGAGCTGGTGTAACTGATCAGGTTGTAGGCCTCCTTGCTCACACACACTTTTTCAGCTCTGCCCACAAATTGTCTATAGGATTGAGGTCAGGGCTTTGTGTTGGTCACTCCAATACCTTGACTTTGTTGTCCTTAAGCATTTTTCCACAACTTTGGAAGTATGCTTGGGGTCATTGCCCATTTGGAAGACCCATTTGCGACCAAGCTTTAACTTCCTGACTTATGTCTTCAATGTTGCTTCAATATATCCACATTATTTTCCCAACCTCCGATCCATAGTGCCCTCCCCTGCGCGCTTAAAAACCCACAACATGATGCTGCCACCCCCGTGCTTCACTTGGGATGGTTCTTTGGCTTGCAAGCCTCCCCTTTTTCCTCCAAACATAACAATGTCATATGGATATTATGGCTATTTTTGTTTCATCATACCAGAGGACATTTCTCCAAAAAGTACGATCTTGTCCCCATGTGCAGCTGCAAACCGTATCTGGCTTTTTATGGCGTTTGGAGCAGTGGCTTCTTCCTTGCTGAGCGGCCTTTCAGGTTATGTCGACATAGGACTCGTTTTACTGTGGATATAGATACCTTTGTACCTGTTTCCTCCAGCATCTTCACAAGGTCCTTTGCTGTTGTTCTGGATTGATTTGCACTTTTCCCACCAAAGCATATTCATCTATAGGAGACAGAATGCGTCTTTTCCTGAGCGTATGACGGCTGCGTGGTCATTTGGTGTTTATACTTGCGTACTATTGTTTGTACAGATGAACGTTGTACCTTCAGGCATTTGGAAATTGATCCCAAGGATGAACCAGACTTGTGGAGGTCTTGGCTGATTTCTTTGATTTTCCCATAGAGTGAAGCAAAGAGGCACTGATTTTGAAGGTAGGCCTTGAAATACATCCAGAGGTACACTCCAATTGACTCAAATGATGTCAATTAGCCTATCAGAAGCTCCTAAAGCCATGACATAATTTTCTGGAATTTTCCAAGCTGTTTAAAACACAGTCAACTTAGTGTGATGTAAACTTCTGACCCATCGGAATTGTGATACAGTGAATTATAAGTGAAATAATATGTCTGAAAACATTTGTTGGGAAAATGACTTGTGTCATGCACAAAATCAGATGTCCTAACCAACTTGCAAAAACTACAGTTTATCAACAAGACATTTGTGGAGTGGTTGAAAAATGAGTTTTAATGACTCCAACCTAAGTGTATGTAAACTTCCGACTTCAACTGTATGTACTTACAGCAGGCCAAGGTAGGCGAGACAGACACACGCACATGCAACAACATCCCTCACACTTACTTCTGGTAYTGGAGTTGTTGGTTCTGTGGGTCTGGCGGATGGGGCACCAGCATCATCCTYCTGAATATTCCTCATGATGGCTGCAGAAGCTGTGGTCCTTTGGATATGTTGCCTCCTCTGGATTTGAGGTCTTACCAATGCCTTGCCCAGCTCTTCGAGAAGAGCCGTCTCCTTGGCTGAGGTGGGACCTCTGGCTTGTTTTTTCGTACTGCTTTTTCCATTGTCAGCTTCGTCTTGAGTAGCTCCTGTCCCAGCTTGTGCGAACTAAAAAAGTCCCTGTGTCACGTCCAGGACAACCCGCATCCCTTGGTTCTTCTCAAAGGGCTCCTCCATCTAGCTTCCCCGTATAAACTTGCAAGTTCCACACATATGATGAAGCAGCATCACAGGCAGCTCAGATCTTGATTCCATATTTTGCAAGTTTAGAAGGTATGTACTGCCTGAAGGGGCAGCGGCCCCTAAATGGCATAAGCTGCTCATCATTAGTAATGTTGGGCCCGGGGTTGTAAAACAGGGGAAGGTGGTCCACCCACTTGTCCCACACTGACCTGATTGCAGCTAGCTTGTCTGCCATCGAGCTGGTCTGGTGTCTTGATAATCGCAGTGGATAATCCTGGAAATAATGTGGAAGTTTTCCAGAGATATTGCTGCCAGTTTCTGCATCCCACAGGGATTATGTGGATTCCCCATTTGATCTGAAAACACCAGCAAGGGTAAGAATCCCAAAGTATGCATGTAAATGAGTTTGGCCATCTCCTTCCATCTCTCTCCAAAAACCCACTTCCCTCCAAATTATTACTGTCAAGAATGATTTTCTGGATGGTGTCTGGGATGAACAGTTCAAAAGAAGAATTAATGTCTTGCACATGAGTAACCGCCATCCGCGTCGGCCCCTGGTTGCATCCTTATCACATTGGCAGCTATGCGGGGTGGCTCATTCCTTGGGCAAGAAGACCATTCAATTTTTAAAAAAAAATCATCCATATTTCTCCTGCAGGCTGCTAATGAGCTGGTTGCTGACACGCTGTTCCTGGGTCTGGCTGCTGACGGGCTGGTCCTGGGGTTGGCTGGGGGTCAATCTCATCCTCTTCTTCCAACTCACTGTCAGATTCTGAATTAACAGAGACATGATCCTTATATTCTGAAAATTCTTCATCTTCCCAAGTGGAGTGGAAGACACTTCCATACTAGTTCCTCTCTCTGCAAAAATTATTTCTAAGACCTTCTGAGCAGAGAGTATTTTTGCCATACTTATTGATTGTGGTAATGAGCCACACTTGCAAATACATTTGTATTCACTCCTCAGATACCCTAAAATGTCATCAAACTATAATATTTCTTACGGAAAGAAGCTTCTTCAATAGGAAACCAAAATAACAATTTTGAGGTGAAGACAGTGATATGGATAGACCGTGACACAATTCAATACTGCCTTGCACACTCTTGCCTTCATCTAGCTCATCGCTGATAAATTCAGATTGTTCATCCCCGTTTCCTTCTGTTTCCTTCCATTTAAGAAACGTTTTTCAACAAAACCAGCAGAACGAACAGTTTACTTTCATAGCCAGATACAAACAGCTCCTTGTATTCCTTTCGCATCTATGTAGGTATTTTATCCCTGATTTGTTTGCTTCCGCTTAACAAATGTTTTTCAACAGAATCGGTGGAATGAATACACCCCAAATCACGCATTAACACAGTTCACTTTCATAGCAGCCAGTTTTATTCCTTCTCGCCTCTATGCGCTCTCTCCTCTCACCTTTTCCTTTCACTTGTGGACTTCAATGCACAACACATCAGCTGTCAGTGACCAGGCGAGAAAAAATAACTTTCCAAGCAAACCATATCATAACCGTTACACACAGCCTACATCGTTATCACCATATTAGCGAACATAGCTAATAGAGCTAACGTTTAGTAAACCTGCTACAATTATGAGTTTCCAGTGTTGTATTGGATAGTCATAGCCAGCTAGCTAACATAGCATCCCTCTCTGTTTGAGCTGGGTGTTTGAGTAGGCTAAACTAGCTAGCTGCATTTGTTACTAAGAAATACCCTACAGAGTGCTGTTGAGGCTAACTGTAGATCTTCATTGCAAATGGTGTGTTTTAATCAAATTATTTATATTATTTTCTAGACAAAAGACCAGCGGTTTCTCAAGCTCTACCTGATTTAGAGGACACAGTGAATAATTGGTAGTTGGCGGTAATTCCAAACATTTCCTTGTGTTAAATAACAGTCTGTGAACAAACTGAAAATGTATAAGTTGATGGTGTCACATAACTCCCGCTGCCCATCTCCGTGCTCGCGACGCCAGTTGTCTCATCATTACGCACACCTGCCACCATCGTTACGCGCTCCTGAGCCTCATGACATTCACCTGGACTCCCCTATATCTGTCACTCCCCTTGGTTCTTTCCAGAGGCATTATTGACTCTGTTTCTGTTTCATGTCTGTACGCTTTTCTTGTTTTGTACTATGTTCTATTATTATTACATTTGCACTTCCTCTACTTGCCTCCCGACATCCCGCGTACAAGTTGCAGATGGTTCGGATTGGGATGCCAAGGTCATATTGTTCTATTATGTCCCGGTTAAAGGGTGGTTCAGATTCAATTAGATCTGTGGACTTTCTTGGGCTAGGCCCCTTTTTTTCTCAATTTACGCCTGAATGACGTGCCCAAAGTAAACTGCCTGTTGCTCAGACCCTGAAGCCAGGATATGCATATAATTAGTACCATTGGAAATAAAACACTTTGAATTTTGTAGAAATGTGAAAATAATGTAGGAGAATATAACACAATAGATATTTTAGGAGAAAATCCATAGAAAACTAACCAGAATTGTTTTTTGAGAGAGACCATCCTCTTACAATGGCAAGTATAAGTGAAAATTAGTTCCATGGATGCAATTTGTATGGCTTCCACAGGGTGTCATCAGTCTATGTTCAAGGTTTCAGGCTTGTAAATTCAAAAACGAATAAGAAATATGAGTTTTAATACAGGGACACAGTCTTGGAAATTCGTGTTTGCGCGCGCAATGAAGACAGGATGCACCTGCTAAATATG
>NW_019944377.1:75073-79140 GCF_002910315.2 Salvelinus sp. IW2-2015 | reverse complement strand
TTCAAAGTGTTTTATTTCCAATGGTACTAATTATATGCATATCCTGGCTTCAGGGTCTGAGCAACAGGCAGTTTACTTTGGGCACGTCATTCAGGCGTAAATTGAGAAAAAGGGGCCTAGCCCAAGAAAGTCCACAGATCTAATTGAATCTGAACCACCCTTTAACCGGGACATAATATGAACAATATGACCTTGGCATCCCAAAATCCGAACCATCTGCAACTTGTACGCAGGGATGTCGGGAGGCAAGTAGAGGAAGTGCAAATGTAATAATAAATAGAACATAGTACAAAACAAGAAAAGCGTACAGACATGAAACAGAAACAGAGTCAATAATGCCTCTGGAAAGAAACTGAAAATGTATAAGTTGATGGTGTCACATTAACTCCCGCTGCCCATCTCCGGTGCTCGATGACGCCAGTTGTCATGTCATCGTTACACGCTCCTGAGCCTCATGACATTCACCTGGACTCCCCTATATCTGTCACTCCCCTTGGTTCTTTCCTTTCCTCAGGAGGCTGAAGAAATTTGGCTTGTCACCAAAAACACTCACAAACCTTCACAGATGCACAATCGAGAGCATCCTGTCGGGCTGTATCACCGCCTGGTACGGCAACTGCACCGCCCTCAACCGCAAGGCCCTCCAGAGGGTAGTGCGGTCTGCACAACTCATCATCGGGGGCAAACTACCTGCCCTCCAGGACACCTACAGCACCCGATGTCAGATGAAGGCCAAAAAGATCATCAAGGACATCAACCACCCGAGCCACTGCCTGTTCACCCAGAAGGCGAGGTCATCCAGAAGGCGAGGTCAGTACAGGTGCATCAAAGCTGGGACAAGAGAGATTGAAAAACAGCTTCTATCTCAAGGCCATCAGACTGCTAAACAGCCATCAGTAGCTCAGAGAGGCTGCTGCCTACATTGAGACCCAATCACTGGCCACTTTAATAAATGGATCACTAGCCACTTTAATAATGTTTACACATCTTACATTACTTGTATCACATGTATATACTGTATTTTATACTATCTATTGCACCTTGCCTATGCCGCTCGGCCATCGCTAATCCATATACTTATATGTACATATTCTCATTCCCCCCTTTAGATTTGTGTGTATTAGGTAGTTGTTGGGGAATTGTTAGATTACTAGTTAGATATTACTGCACTGTCGGAAGTAGAAGCACAAGCATTTCGCTACACTCGCATTAACATCTGCTAACCATGTGTATGTGACCAATACAATTTGATTTGATTTGACTTGATTTATGTGTCACTGCCTGTCACCTCAACATTTTCTCTCGACCTGTGTGCACCAAGTTATAAACTTTCATTCGTAGGCTAGGTTGTATCAACCTCATGATGGGTTTAGGGACAATTAGACTATCATGTAGTAGCCTAAACCTATCGATGTTACATTGAACTGGGAGAACTGGGAGAACTGGGAGTCATCCAACATGCTGTAACAGAAATAAGGCCATGCTCATTAAAATAATAATCCTCCCTCATCTTAAACGTCACCTACAGCCACTGTCTTCAATAGTTATTCCACTTATCTCCGACATGGTCTTCAATAGTTCTTCCACTTATCTCCAACATGGTCTTCAATAGTTCTTCCACTTATCTCCGACATGGTCTTCAATAGTTATTCCACTTATCTCCGACATGGTCTTCAATAGTTATTCCACTTATCTCCGACATGGTCTTCANTACTAATTATATGCATATCCTGGCTTCAGGGTCTGAGCAACAGGCAGTTTACTTTGGGCACGTCATTCAGGCGTAAATTGAGAAAAAGGGGCCTAGCCCAAGAAAGTCCACAGATCTAATTGAATCTGAACCACCCTTTAACCGGGACATAATATGAACAATATGACCTTGGCATCCCAAAATCCGAACCATCTGCAACTTGTACGCAGGGATGTCGGGAGGCAAGTAGAGGAAGTGCAAATGTAATAATAAATAGAACATAGTACAAAACAAGAAAAGCGTACAGACATGAAACAGAAACAGAGTCAATAATGCCTCTGGAAAGAACCAAGGGGAGTGACAGATATAGGGGAGTCCAGGTGAATGTCATGAGGCTCAGGAGCGCGTAACGATGGTGGCAGGTGTGCGTAATGATGAGACAACTGGCGTCGTCGAGCACCGGAGATGGGCAGCGGGAGTTAATGTGACACCATCAACTTATACATTTTCAGTTTGTTCACAGACTGTATTTAACACAAGGAAATGTTTTGAAATTACCGCCAACTACCAATTATTCACTGTGTCCTCTAAATCAGGTAGAGCTTGAGAAACGCTGGTCTTTGTCATAGAAAATAATATAAATAATTGATTAAAACACACCATTTGCAATGAAGATCTACAGTTAGCCTCAACAGCACTCTGTAGGGTATTTCTTAGGTAACAAATGCAGCTAGCTAGTTTAGCCTACTCAAACACCCAGCTCAAACAGAGAGGGATGCTATGTTAGCTAGCTGGCTATGACTATCCAATACAACACTGGAACTCATAATTGTAGCAGGTTTACTAACACGTTAGCTCTATTAGCTATGTTCGCTAATATGGTGATAACGATGTAGGCTGTGTGTAACGGTTATGATATGGTTTGGCTTGGAAAGTTATTTTTTCTCGCCTGGTCACTGACAGCTGATGTGTTGTGCATTGAAGTCCACAAGTGAAAGGAAAAGGTGAGAGGAGGAGAGCGCATAGAGGCGAGAAGGAATAAAACATGGCTGCTATGAAAGTGAACTGTGTTAATGCGTGATTTGGGGTGTATTCATTCCACCGATTCTGTTGAAAAACATTTGTTAAGCGGAAGCAAACAAATCAGGGATAAAAATACCTACATAGATGCGAAAGGAATACAAGGAGCTGTTTGTATCTGGCTATGAAAGTAAACTGTTCGTTCTGCTGGTTTTGTTGAAAAACGTTTCTTAAATGGAAGGAAACAGAAGGAAACGGGGATGAACATATCTGAATTTATCAGCGATGAGCTAGATGAAGGCAAGAGTGTGCAAGGCAGTATTGAATGTGTCACGGTCTATCCATATCACTGTCTTTCACCTCAAATTGTTATTTTGACCTGTGTGCACCTATATTGTAAACTTTCAATCATAGGCTAGGTTGTAGAATAGAATAAGGCTGTAACTTAACAGAAGGATATTGTGGTGAGCATAAATATATGTTGTGTTTTCGCTGTAAAACATTTTTAAAATCGGACATGTTGGTGGATTCACAAGATGTTTATCTTTCATTTGCTGTATTGGACTTGTGATTTCATGAAATTATATTATATTATATCCCTGTGGCGCTAGGCTATGCTATGCTAGTCAGCGTTTCTGATGAGAATGACTTGATTTATGTGTCACTGCCTGTCACCTCAACATTTTCTCTCGACCTGTGTGCACCTACGTTATAAACTTTCTTTCGTAGGCTAGGTTGTATCAACCTCATGATGGGTATAGGGACAATTAGACTATCATGTAGTAGCCTAAACCTATCGATGTTACATTGAACTGGGAGAATGGAATATAAATGAGAGTCATCCAACATGCTGTAACAGAAATAAGGCCATGCTCATTAAAATAATTATCCTCCCTCATCTTAAACGGCACCTACCGCCACTGTCCTCAATAGTTCTTCCACTTATCTCCAACATCCTCTTCAATAGTTATTCCACTTATCTCCAACATGGTCTTCAATAGTTATTCCACTTATCTCCGACATGGTCTTCAATAGTTTCTCCACTTATCTCCAACATGGTCTTCAATAGTTATTCCACTTATCTCCAACATGGTCTTCAATAGTTATTCCACTTATCTCCGACATGGTCTTCAATAGTTCTTCCACTTATCTCCAACATGGTCTTCAATAGTTATTCCACTTATCTCCGACATGGTCTTCAATAGTTCTTCCACTTATCTCCAACATGGTCTTCAATAGTTATTCCACTTATCTCCGACATGGTCTTCAATAGTTATTCCACTTATCTCCAACATGGTCTTCAATAGTTCTTCCACTTATCTCCAACATGGTCTTCAATAGTTATTCCAAGTGTTTT
>NW_019944377.1:64751-73149 GCF_002910315.2 Salvelinus sp. IW2-2015 | reverse complement strand
AGTCAAAGCTTTCCTTAATTTGGGTCAGTCACAGTGGTCAGGTATTCTGCCACTGTGTAATCTCTGTTTAGGGCCAAATAGAATTCCAGTTTGCACTGTTTTTTTGTTAATTCTTTCCAATGTGTCAAGTATTATCTTTTTGGGTTCTCATGATTTGGTTGGGTCTAAATGTCTTGCTTTCCTGGGGCTCTGTGGGGTCTGTTTGTGTTTGTGAACAGAGCCCTAGGACCAGCTTGCTTAGGGACTCTTCTCCAGGTTCATCTCTCTGGTAGGTGATGGCTTTGTTATGGAAGGTTTGGGAATTGCTTCCTTTTAGGTGGTTGTAGAATTTGACGGATCTTTTCAGGATATTTTGGCAGAATTCTGCTTGCAAGAGTCTCAATTTGGTGTTTGTCCTCATTTTGTGAATTCTTGGTTGGTGACCAGACAGACCTCAGAGCCCGTATAGGCAATGGATTCTATAACTGATTCCAAGTATTTTAGCCAGATCCTAAAGGGCAATGGGTCTGCATTTAGTCAAAATTCAAAATTGATGTTCCTTTTTGCCTTGTCTCTCAGATCGTTCACAGCTTTGTGGCGCTGATGTTTAGGCTGTGGTATGTATATAGTTTGTTGTGTGCTCTAGGCAACGGTGTCCAGATGGAATTTGTTATTTGTGGTCCTGGAAACTGGACCTTTTTTGGAAACACCATTATTTTTGTTGTACTGATTTTTACTGTCAGCGCCCAGGTCTGACCGAATCTGTGTATTAGATCTAAGTGTTTGCTGTAGACCCTCCTTGGTTGGGAACAGATCTAGGTGTTGCTCTCTCTCTCTCTCTCTCTCTCTCTCTCTCTCTCTCTCTCTCTCTCTCTTTAATTCATGTTCCTCTATCCCCTCCTCCTCTCAATTACATTTTCATTTTAAGGACTTTATTGACATGGGAAACATTATGTTTAACATTGACAAAGCAAGTAAACTAGACAATTAACAGAAGTGAGCCCCTTCCTCTCTCTCTCTCCTCTTTCTCTTAGCCCCCTCCTCTTTTCTCCCTCTCCCTCTCCCTCTTCCTCTCTCTCTCCCTCTCCCTCTCCCTCTCTCTCTCTCTATCCCCCTCTCTCTCCTCTCCTCTCCCTCTATTCCCCCTCCCCCCTCTCTCTCTCTCTCTCTCTCCTTTCCTCTCCCTCTATCCTCCCTCTCCTCCTCCTCCTCTCTCCTTCTATCCCTCGATCTCTCTCCCTCTCCTCTCCCTCTATCCTCCCTCTCTCTCTCTCTCCTCTCTCCTCCTATCCCTCGATCTCTCCCCTCTCCTCTCCCTCTATCCCCCCCTCTCTCTCTCTCTCTCTCTCTCTCTCTCTCCTTCCATCCCTCGATCTCTCTCCTCTCCTCTCCCTCTATCCTCCCTCTCTCCTTCTATCCCTCGATCTCTCTCCCTCTCCTCTCCCTCTATCCTCCCTCTCTCCCTCTCTCTCTCCTCTCTCCTTTTATCCCTTTCTCTGATAGGCTGAGCTGAGGTCACACAAACTCACATTCAAAGTCAAATGTGACAAAGACACCTGCTCCAACTCTGTCATCAGTTACAAAGCCAAGATCATCGATCTTTAAAGATGAAAAGGCTAATAGCAAGAGCATATTATACTGTTGTCACCTCACTCAAAACGTTCCATTTTTCATACAGCTTAATTCACGATTTTGGTCAAACAGTAAAGGACATTATCCTCATGATTCCGATCACGAAAGTATCTTCTGTCTACAGCGTCCAAACCGTTTGGGCTACACACTAATATGACCCCGCTGTGGAAAGGTGAGACTCTTTGTCACGATCGTCTTCGGGGGAAAGAGAGGAGGACCAAAGCGCAGCGTGGTAAGTGTTCGTCATTTTAATAGAAAAAACTGAACACTACAAAAACAACAAAAAAACAACCGTGAAGCTAAATACCAATCGTGCTGACACAAACACTACACACGGAAACAAACACCCACCACAAAAAGTGAAACCCAGGCTACCTAAGTATGATTCTCAATCAGGGACAACGATWGACAGCTGCCTCTGATTGAGAACCATAYCAGGCCGAACTCAAAACCCCAACATAGAAAAACACACRTAGACTGCCCACCCCAACTCACGCCCTGACCATACTAAATAAAGACAAAACAAAGGAAATAAAGGTCAGAACGTGACACTCTTGTTTTGCTCTAGGGCGCCCAAAGGCATCACAAGACTCATCTAGGACACACACARGCAGACAGATAGACAGAGAACAAGAAGAAGCAAAGAGTGACAGCAGAGAAGATGCTGAGACAKATAGACMGCACTACAGGGAGCAGAGACACAGTAATAGTGGTGAGTTGTATCTCCAGAGGATCAGCTGTAGTGGTGATTGTAATCTCCAGAGGAACAGTTATAGTTTGGAGTTGTATCTCCAGAGCGAACAGTTATAGTGCGTGAGTTGTATCTCCAGACAGGGAGGAACAGTCATAGGGGTGAGTCTGGATCTCCAGACCAGAGGAAAAACCAGTTATATAGTGGTGAGTTGTATCTCCAGACAGAGGAACAGTTTCATAGTGGTGAGTTGTATCTCCAGACAGAGGAACAGCTTATAGTGGTGAGTTGTATCTCAGACAGAGGAACAGTTATAGGTAGTGAGTTGCTATCTCCAGACAGAGGAAACATGTTATAGTGTGAGTGGTATCTGCCAGAGGAACATAATAGTGGTGAGTTGTATCTCCAGAGGATCGCTGTAGTGGTGAGTGTGTATCCTCCAGAGGAACAGTTATAGGTGTGTGAGTTGTATCTACCAAGAGGAACAGTTATCGTGGTGAGTTGTATCTCCAGAACAGAAAGGAACAGTCATAGTGGTGAGTTGTATCCTCCAGACAGCAGGAAAGTTATAAGTTGGTGAGTTGTATCTCCAGACCAAGAGAGGAACAGTCATTAGTGGTGAGTTGTATCCTCCAGACAGAGGAACAGTTATAGTGGTGAGTTGTATCTCCAGACAGAGGAACCAGTTATAGTAGTGAGTTGTATCTCCCAGACCAGAAGGAACAGTTATAGTTGGTGAGTTGTATCTGCAGAGGAACAGTTATAGTTTGAGTTTGTATCTCCAGAAGGCGACAGTTTAGTAGTGGGTGCTTTGGTATACTCCAGAACAGAGGAACAGTTATAGTGGTTGAGTGTATCTCCAGAGGAAACAGTTATAGTGGTGGAGTTGTATTCTCCAGAGGAACAGTTATAAGGTGTGAGTTGTATCTCCAGCAGGAACATTTAGTGGTGAGTTGTTCTCCGAGGAACAGTTATAGTGCTCTGAGGGTTGTATCTTCCAGAGGAACAGTTATTAGTGGTGAGTTGTATCTCCAGACAGAGGGCAACAGTCTATAGTTGGTGAAGTTGTATCTCCAGACAGAGCGAACAGTTATAGTGGTTGAGTTGTATCTCCAGACAAGGACAGTTATATGGCTGAGTTGTATCTCCAGACATGAGGCAACAGTGTATAAGTGGTGAGTTGTAAAATCTCCAGAAGGAACAGTTATAGTGGTGAGTTGTATCTCCAGACAAAAGGAACAGTTATAGTGGGAGTTGATCTCCAGACAGAGGACAGGTTTATAGTGGTGAGTTGTATCTCCAGACAGAGGAACCAGTTATAGTGGTGAGTTTATTCCAGAGGGAACAGGATATAGTGGTGGGTTGTATCTCAGAAGGAAACAGTATATAGTGGTGAGTTGTTATCTCAGACAGAGGAACAGTTATAGTGGGCGAGTTGTATCTCCCAGACAGAGGGAACAGTTATAGTGGTGAGTTGTATCTCCAGACCAGAGCGGGAACAGATATATAGTGCGGCGAGTTGTATCTCCAGACAGAGGGACAGTTATAGTGGTGAGTTGTATCTCCAGACAGAAGCGAACAGTTATAAGTGGTGGAGTTGTATCTCCAGAGAACAGTTATAGTGGTGAGTTGTATCTCCAGAGAACAGTTCGTAGTGGGTGAGTTGTATCTTCCAGACAGAGAACAGTTATAGTGGTGAGTTGTATCTCCAGACAGAGGAACAGTTATAGTGGTGAGTTGTATCTCCAGAGGAACAGTTATAGTGGTGAGTTGTATCTCCAGAGGAACATTATAGTGGTGAGTTGTATCCCAGACAGAGACAGTTATAGTGCGTGAGTTGTATCGCCAAGGTAACAGTTATAAGTGGTGAGTTGTATCTCCCAGAGGAACAGTTATAGTTGGGAGTTGTATCTCCAGACGAGGGGACAGTTATAGTGGTGAGTTGTAACTCTCCAGAGGCAAACAGTTATAGCTGGTGAGTTGTATCTCCAGGAGAACAGTTATAGTGAGTGAGCTTGTATCTCCATGACAGAGGAACAGTTATATGCGTGAGTTTGTATCTCCAGACAGGAAGGAACAGTTAATAGTGCGTGAGTTGATCCCAGACAGAGGAACAAGTTATTAGCTGGTGATTGTAGTCTCCAGACATAGCGAACAGTTATAGTGGTGAAGTTGCTATCTCCAGAGGAACAGTTATAGTTGGTGAGTTGTATCTCCAGAGGAACAGTTATAGTGGTGAGTGTACTCCAGAGGAAACAGTTTATAGTGGTGAGTGTATTCTCAGACAAGAGGAACAGTTATATGGTGAGTATCTCCAGACAGAGGGAACAGTTATTAGTGGTGAGTTTGTATCTCCAGAAGAACAGTTATAGTTGTGAGTTGTATCTCCAGAGGAAACAGTTATAGTGGTGAGTTGTATCTCCAGAGCGGAACAGTTATAGTGGTGATTGTATCTCCAGAGGAACAGTTATTAGTGCGTGATTGTATCTCCAGACAGAGGAAAACAGTTATAGCTGGTTGAGTTTATCTCCAGAGGAACAGTTATAGTGGTGAGTTTGTATCCTCCAGAGGAAACAGTTATAGTGAATTTGAGTTTATCTCCAGACAGAGGAACAGTCTATAAGTGGTTGAGTTGTATCTCCAGACAGCAGAAACAGTTATAGGGTGAGTTTATTCTCCAGAAGAACAGTTATAGTGCGTGAGTTGTAATCCCAGAGGAACAGTTATATTGTGAGTTGCTATCTCCAGAGGAACAGTTATAGTGGTGAGTTGTATCTTCCAGACAGAGGAACATTATAGTGGTGAGTTGATATTCTCCAGAGGAACAAGTTATATAGTGGTGAGTTGTATCTCCAGAGGGAACATATAGTTGTAGTTGTATCTCCAGACCAGAGGAACAGTTATAGTGGGTGAGTTGTATCTCCAGACAGAGGACAGTTATAGTGCGTAGTTGTATCTCCAGACAGCAGGAACAGTTATAGTCGTGAGTTGTATCTCCAGCAGATCAGCTTGTAGTGCTGATTGTATCTCCACAGAGGGAAACAGTGTATAGTTGGTGAGTTGTATCTTCCGACAGAGGGATCAGCCTGATAGTGGTGAGTTGTATCTTCCGAGACAAAACAGATCTATCAGTGGTGAGTGATCTCCAGCAGGAACAGTTATAGTGAGTGAGTTGTATCTCCAGAGGAACACTTATAGTGCGTGAGTTGTATCTCCAAGCGAGGCAACAGTTATAGTGGGAGTTGTATCTCCAGACAGGGAACAGTTATAGTGGTGAGTTGGATCTTCCACGACAGAGCAAGCTAATACCGAAGTTATCAAGAACTTATGGGTGATTGTATCTCCAGAGCAAGGACAGTTGATAGTGGTGAGTTGTATCTCCAGAGGAACAGTTATAGTGGTGAGTTGTATCTCCAGAGAACAGTATAAGTGGTGAGTTGTATCTCCAGAGGAACAGTCTAGTGGTGAGTTGTATCTCCAGACAGAGGAAACAAGTAGAGTGGTGAGTTGTATCTCCAGACAGCAGGAACAGGTATGAGTGGTGAGTTGTATCTCCAGACAGAGGAACAGTTATAGTGGTGAGTTGTATCTCCAACAGAGGAACAGTTATAGTGGGTGAGTTGTATCTCCAGACAGCAGAACATTATAGTGAGTTTATCTCCAAGGAACAGTTATAGTGGTGAGTTGTATCTCCAGAAGGAACAGTATAGTGGTGAGTTGTATCTCCAGACAGAGGCGACAGTGTATGAGTGGTGATTGTATCTCCAGAGGAACAGTTATAGTGGTGAGTTGTATCTCCAGAGAACAGTATAGTGGTGAGTTGTATCTCCAGACAGAGGAACAGTTATATGGTGAGTGTGTATCTCCAGACAGAGGAACAGTTATAGTGGTGAGTTGTATCTAACTCAACAGAGCAACAGTTATATGGTGCAGTGTATCTCCAGAGGAACAGTTATAGCTGGTGATTTGTATCCTCCACAGAGGGAACAGTTATAGTCGTGAGTTTATCTCAGAGCAGAACAGTTATAGTGCGAGTTGTATCTCCCAGAGAACAGGTTATAGTGGTAGTCTGTATCTCCCAGACAGAGGAACAGTTATCCAGTGTGAGTTGGTATCTCCAGGAGCAACAGTTATAGTTGGTGATTGTATCTCCAGATGAAACAGTTTTAGTGTGAGTTGTATCTCCAGATCAGAGTACACAGTTATAGTGGTGAGTTGTATTCTCCAACAGAGTGACAGTTATATGCGTGATGTATCTCCAGAAGAGAACAGATATAGTTGAGTTGTATCTCCAGGAAACAGTTTATAGTGTGGAGTGTAGTCTCAGAGCGAACCAGTATAGTTGCCGGAGTATGCTTATCTCCGCAGAGGAAACAGTTATAGTGGTGCATTGTTCTCCACAAGAGGAACATTATAGTGGTGAGGTCGTTATTCTTCCAGACAGAGGAACAGTTGATAGTGGTGAGTGTATCTCCAGACAGAGAAGCAGTCTATAGTGGTGAGTTGTATCCCAGACAGAGACAGTTATAGTGTGAGTTGTATCTCCAGACAGGAGGAACATTATAGTGGTGAGTGTATCTCCAGGAGGAACATCATAGTGTGAGTTGTATCTCCAGACAGCAGGAACAGTTATAGTGGTGAGTTGTATCTCCAGAACAAGAGGAAAACAGTCTATAGTGGTGAGTGTATCTCCAGAGAAGAACGTTATAGTGTGAGTTGTATTCGCCAAGAGGAAACAGAATTATAGTGGTGAGTTGTATCTCCAGAGGAACAGCTATAGTGCGTGAGTTGTATCTTCCAGAGGAACAGTTAGAGTGTGAGTTGTATCTCACAGAGGAAACAGATAGTGGTGCAGTTGTGATCTCCAGAAAGGACCACAGTTATAGTCGTAGTTGTAGCTTATCTCCAGACATAGCGAGACAGTAAATTGCGTGAGTGTATCTCCAGACAGAGAACATTATAGTGAGGGCAGTGATTCTCCAGAGAACAGTTATCAGTGGTAGTGTATCTCCAGACTAGAAACAGTTCATATGGGAGTTTGTATCTCCATGACAGCAGGACCAGTTATAGTGTGAGTGTATCCTCCACAGAGGGAACAAGTTATAGCTGGTATTTGCTATCTCCAAGGAACATTTATAGTGGTGAAGTTTGATCTCCAGAGGACACAGTTATAGTGGTGTGAAGTTGCTATCTCCAGACAGAACAGTTATGTGGTGGTTGTATCTCACAGAGGAACATAGTATTAGTGGTGAGTGTATCTCCAGACAGCAGGAAACAGTTATAGTGTGCGATTTGTATCTCCAGACAGAGCGAGACAGTTATAGTGGTGAGTTGATCTCCAGACAGAGAGACAGTTATAGTGGTGAGTTGTATCTCAGAGGAACTTATAGTGCGCTGAGTTGATCGCAGAGGACAGTCTCAGTGTTCCCAGACAGAGGAACATTATTAGTGGTGAGTTGTATCTCCGAGAAACACAGTGAGGTATCAGCAGAACAGTTAAGTGAGTGCTTGATCTCCCAGCTAGGAACCAGTTATAGATGGTGAGTTGTATCTCCAGAGGAAACAAGTTTATAGTGGTGAGTTTATCTCCAGACAGAGAACAGTATTGTGATGCTATCTCCGACAGTGACAGCTTGTAGTTACTCCAGAGGAACATATAGTGGTGAGTTATCTCCAGAAACAGTTATAGTGGTATTGTATCTCCAGCAGACACTAGTGTGAGTCAAAGAAGACACAGTTATAGTGGTGAGTTGTATCTCCAGAGAACAGCGTTATGACGTGTGAGTTGTATCTCCAGACACGGAACATTATAGGTGAGTTGTATCCTCCACCAGAGGAACAGTTATAGTGTGAGGTTGTATCTCCGCAGAGGAACAGTTATAGTTGGTGAGTTGATCTCCAGAACATTTAGAGTGTTTGAACGCAACATTATAGTGGTGAGTTGTATCTCACAGGAGGAACAGTTAAGTGGTGAGTGTATCTCCAGAGGAACAGTTTATAGTGGCAGTGTATTCTCCAGACAAGGAACAGTTATAGTGTGAGTTGTATCTCCAGAGGAACAGTTATAGTTGAGTTGTATTCTGCAGAAATCTCTCG
>NW_019944377.1:37019-63344 GCF_002910315.2 Salvelinus sp. IW2-2015 | reverse complement strand
ACTACAAGGGAAAAGATGAGCCCTGTACCCGTTGGCAGGACACTCGCATCGACATACGGAAGTCCGAATGTCGTTGGGCAGGACACTCGCACGACTATAGGAAGGACGTACGTTGGCCAGGCACTCGCATCCAGAGAGTGAGCTGTACGTTGAGAGACACTCGACGGAATAGGAAGGAGCTGTACGTTGCCAGGACACCGCAAGAATATAGGAAGGGCTGTAGCTTGGCCAGGACACTCGCTCGAATAGGAAGGGCTGTACGTTGGCCAGACACTCGCACGACATAGGAAGAGAGCTTACGTTGCCAGGAACACTCGCACCGACCATAGGAAGGAGCTTTTAACGTTGGCCAGGACATCTCGCACCGACATATGGAAGGAGTTACGTTGGCCAGGACAACTCGCAACCGAACGATAGGAAGGAAGCTGTTAGTGGCCAGGACACTCGATCGACCATGGAAGGACTGTACGTTGGCGCAGGAAAACTCGCACATGACCTAGGAAGGAGCGTTGTAACTATGGCCAGGACTCGCAACCGAATAGGAAGAGCTGTACGTGGCAAGACACTCGCATCCGACATAGGAGGGAGTGTACATTGGCCAGGACACTCGCACCGACATAGAAGCCAAGGCAAGCTGGATGAAAGACCTTTGCAGATGTCAGAAACGTATTTCTCTTGCAGGTAGACTACATGTTGCTTGAAATGTACATTTGGAGATGTGCTCTTCAGCATGCAAGTGGTCGCTGACATTGCCAACAGCGCTGGCCACGTCTCATCCTCAACTTTTTCTGGCACTCTTTCCCGGCGTCTGTTCAGACCTCTGTTAATCTGGTGGATGGATAAGTTTAAGCTTCTTTTCAGGCAACAACCTTGACTAGAGTCTGGTCAACATCGCAGGACAGCTGGAGAGAAAGTGCACAGTGAAAAGGGGGGGGGGGGGGCAGACTGAATACTCCCCCTTCAGTCGTGATGCTGGGGATAATGGGTCAAATCCACGCATATGCAGACTGCGAACGAATATTCATATTCTGTTTACAAGAACAAAAGTACATGAGTACGCCCTCAGTACAGACATGTCTGAGGGCCTCGTCCAAGAAGGTGGTCATGATGCAGAGAAAGCTGTTTGCCCGAGAGAGGTCGACCCCTGATTCCCCATGTGCGTAGGTCAATCTGCTAGCTGACAGGCTAAATCGTCCCAGGATAATGCTTTCCTGTTTAGCATATTTGTAAGGTCCCAGAAAGGATAGTATTCACTTCAGTTTCCAATCGTTATAGATTTTTATTTTTATATGGTAGACATGTTGATTGATACTAACATTTTCTGGAGTAGAATTTATTGGTGCGAAGACAAAATGGGTGCTTTGGTCTCAGTCTGTCTTTGTATCTATGTTTAGTTCCTCTATCTTTATGTGGCTCTGTCTTTTACGGCCGTCTGTTTTAGGTCTGCTTGTTTTAGTTACGTCTCTGTCGTGTTAGGGCCTCTGTTCTGTAGGTCTTGGTCTCTAGTCCTTGTCTATGCCTCTGTCCTTTAGTTCCTTTGTCTGTTAGTTCCCTCTGTTTTTAGGTCTTGTCTTTAGGTCTCTGTTCTGTTCTCTCTCTCTGTTATAGGTCATCGTGTCCTTAGGTCTTCTGCTTTAGACCCTGTCTTTATGGGCTGCTGTCTTAGGTCTCTTGTCTTTTATTTCCTCTGTCTTAGGTCAATGCTGTCTTTAAGACCTCATTCTTTAGGGCTCTGTCTTTTTAGGGCTCTTTCTTAGGGGCTGTCGTTAGGGCGTCTGTCTTTTGAGTTCTCTGTGTTTGTTCCTCTGTCTTTGATTTTCCCTCGGTCCTTAAGGGCGTCTTGTTTTGGCTTGTCTTGTAGGGCTCTTGTCTTGTAAGGTCCGTCTGCTTTAGGGGCCTCTGTTTAGGGCTCTGCTTTAGGCCGCTGTCTTTAGGGCCTTGTTTTAGGTCCTACTGTCTTAGGTTTCTCTCCGTTTCGCTCATCTGTTTTAGTTCCTCTGTCTTTAGTATTCTCTGTCTTAGGTTTTCTGTCTAGGTTCTGTCTTAGGTTCTCTGTCTTCTCTCCTCTGGTCCTTTGTTCTCTGTCTTTAGTCCTCTGTCTTAGGTTTTTTGTCTGAGGTTTCTGTATTTAGGGCCTCTGTATTAGTCCTCGGTCTTTAAGTGTCCCTGTCTTTAGTTTCTGTTTTATTCCTCTGGTCTGTAGCCTCTGTCTTTTAGGCTTCTGTTTTAGTCCTCTGGTCTTAAGACATCTGTCTTTAGGGCCATCTGTCTTTAGGGTCTCTGTCTATAGGGCCTCGTTTTAGGCTCTGTCTTTAGGGCTCTTGTTTTTAGGGCCTTTGTCTTTAGGGACTTTGTCTTTAGGTTCCTGTCTTTCTCTCACTGTTTAGGTGTCTGTCTTTTCTCTATTGTATTTAGGTTTTCTGCTTAGGTTTTCTGTCTAGAGTCCCTGCTTTCTCTCTCTGTCTTTCACTCTTCTGTCTTTATTTCTGTCTGTCCTCTCGCTCTGTTTTAGGGCCTCTTATTTAGTGTCCTATGTCTTAGTTCTCGTCTGTCTTTAGTTCCTCGTCTTTAGGGCCGTCTATCTTTAGGTCCTTCTGGTTTTCTCCCTCTGGTCTTTGCGCTCTTACTGTCTTATGTCCTCTTTTTAGGTCTCTTGTCTTTAGGCCTCTGTTTATAGTTCCTCTGTCTTAATTCTCTCTGTCTTTAGTTTCTCTGTCTTAGGGCATCTGTCTTGAGTTTCCTGTCTTAGGGCTTCTGTCTTAGGGACTTCCGTTTTAGTCTGTCTCTGTCTGTTGAGGGCTCTGTCTTTAGGGCCTCTGCTTTAGTGGGCCTCTGTGCTTATGGTGCTCTGCTTTAGTCACGTTGTAGGTCTCGTCATTTAGGTCCTCTGTCTTAGGTCCTCTGTTTTAGGTCTCTAGTCTTAGGTCTTCTGTCTTTAGGTTCTGTCTTTAGTTCTCTGTCTTTAGTTCTCTGTCTGATTTCCCTTTGTTTTCGCTCATCTGTCTTTAGGTCTCGTCTTTAGGTCCTCTGTCTTTAAGGGCCTCTGTCTTTAAGGCCTGTCTTTAGGCCTGTTCTTTAGGGCCCTGTCTTGAGGGCCTCGTGTCTTTTAAGTGCCCTCGTTCTTATTCCTCTGTCTTCAAGGCCTCTGGTCTTTAGGGTTGTCCTGTAGTTCATCTGTCTTAGGCCTTTGTCTTTCCTCACTCTGGTCTTTAGGTCCTCTGTCTTTTAGGCTCCTCGGTCTTTAGGTGCTCTGTCCTTTAGGGCCTCTGTCTTTAGGGCTCTGTCGTTTAGGGCATCTTGTCTTTAGGGCTCTGTCGTTAGTTCCTACTGTCTTTAGGTCTCGTGTCTTTTAGGTCCGCTGTCTTCTCCTCACTGGTCTTTCTACTCATCGTTTTAGGGCCTCGGTATGTATGGGCTCGTGTTTTAGTTCCTCTGTCTTTTAGGGCTCCCCTCCCTGTCTTGTTATATTTCTCTGTCTTTAGGGCCGTCTTGTCTTAGGGGCCTCCTGGTCTTTAGGGCTCTGGTCTGTAGGGTTTGTTTTAGGGCTCTGTCTTTAGGGGCCTCTGTCTTTAGGGCCTCTTATGTTAGTGCTCTGTCTTTATTTTTTCCTCGTATTATGTCTGCTGTCTTTCGTTCCCGGTCTTTAGGTCCTTCTGTCGTTTGATGCCCTGTCTTAGTTTGCTGTCTTAGGGGTCTCTGTCTTTTGTTCCTCTGTCTTAAGGTCCTCTGTCATTCCTCTCTCCTGTCTTTAGTTCTGTTTTAGTCCTCTGTTCATTCGTCTCCTCTGTTCTTTTGGTCCCTCGTCTTGTTCTCCTGCATTCTCTTCAAACAAGTGAGCGAGATTTTCTTTAATCAATTATTGATCACAGCACATTGTAAAGACTCGTGGGTGAGGTGGATGAAAGTTTGTAGGGCAGATAATAAGGATGGAAAGAGAATGAAGAGAGAGATATGAACAGACCCGAATGATAGAAGGGACGCAATGGAAAAAGAAACATTGGAAGACTAGTTTAAGCATTTAAATCAAAGTCGGCTACATGCAAAAAGAAAGGTCTAGAATTGTTGAACCAAGCATACAGAATACAGAACACAGATGTAATCTCCTCAGGCTCAGAAACCCACAGTAGGATTCCTCAGGATACAGAAACCCACGCGATAGATCTTCCTCAGCGATCAGGAAACCCCCAGATAGCGAGTACAAAACCCAGCCAGATAGGATGTCCCTGTCAGGCTACAGAACCCACAGATAGGATCTCCCTCAGATGCAGAAACCCACAGATAGGATCTCCGCGTCAGGAACGAAAACCGCCAAGATAGGATTCTTTCTCAGGATACAGAACCCACAGGATAAGGATCTCCTCAGGATACCAGAAAACCCACAGATAGGATCTCCTCAGGATACAGGAAACCCACAGATAGCGACTCCGCTCAGGATACGAAACCCAACTGATAGGATCTCCCTCAGGAGTACAGAACCCACAGATAGGATCTCCTCAGGACAGAACCGCACAAGATAGGAATTCCCTCAGGATAGCAGAATACCCACAGATAGGATTCTCCCTCAGGATACAGAAACGCACAGATAAGATCCTCCGATTAAGAAACACCGACAGATAGGTCCTCAGAAAACAGAAACCACATGAATAGGTCTCCTCAGGATACAGAAACCACAGATAGATCGGTCCTCCGGGATAAGAAACCGCCACAGCTAGGATCTCCCTCGGTATACAGACCAGCGAGATATGACTCCACGAGGATACGAAGAAACCCACAGGAGAGGACTCCCTCAGCGTTCTTCGCGGCTTCAATGAACGTCTGCTTGACCTCACAGATCCAAAATGTAAACCATGATATATGCGCCTTCAATTAACTCTTGCCCTGTGATTTCATCAATCCTGTTCATCCAGATGGCAAATTCTCATTTGCCACCATAGTTGAGATTACTGTTTGACCAGGATCCATGAGGGTCCGTCTGGAGACGGAACACATTTCCATGAATAGCGAGGCTTTGTGTGCTGGGCGTAATGGAATTAGGACCGGTTAGATTCTTGGAGTAGATGAATCAACACCGTCAATGTCAGATGAACGAAAGTATTTTATTAAGAACGGAAAAGGGTTCAGCTGTGTGTTAGAGAGAGAACACCAATTCTAATGGAGTTTCTGGACCTGTTCTGTCTGTACTGTCTGTGTACAGCAGTGTCGGCTTGTGACTGTCTGTACGCTGTCTGTCTGTAAGCCAGTGTCTGTCTGTACCTGTCTCGTTATGTTCCTGTCTGTACAGAGTGTCTGTTTGTACACTGTCCGTATGTCTGTCTTGACTCAGTGCTGTCTGTACCGTGTCTGTCTGTACAGCAGGTGTCTGTACCTGTCGCCTGTACCGTGCTTCTGTCTGTGCTGTCTGTACAGCAGTGTCGTGTCTGTACCTTCCTGTCTGTAAACTGTATGTACTGTCTGTCTTATAAGTGCAGTGCCTGTTTGTACTGTCCTGTATCTGTATGTCGTGTACCTTGTGTCTGTACAAGCAGTCGCGTCTGTACCTGTCGTCTGTACCTGTCTGTCTGTACCTGTCTGTCTGTACAGAGTCGCTGTCTGTACCTGTCTGTCTGTACCTGTCGTACCTTGTTGTCTGTACAGCATGCCTGCTGTACTATCTGTACTGTCTGTCTGTACAGCAGTGTCTGTCTGTATCCTGTCCTGTCTTACAGCAGTGCCTTGTCTGGTACTGTCTGTCGTGCTTGTCTGTCTGTACCAGCAGTGCTGTCTGTACCTATCTGTACCTGTCTGTCTGTACAGCAGTGTCTTGTTGTACCTTGTTGGTCTGTCCCTGTCTGGTTGCACCTGTCTGTCTGTACAGCGTGTCTGTCTCGTTACATTGTCGTGTCGCACCTGATCTGTCTGGTACGGGTCTGCTCGTACTGGTCTTGTCTCACCTGTCTGTCTGTAGCCTGTCTGCGTTCTGTCTGTAACGGTGTCGTGTCTTGTCCGTGTCCTGTCTTGCAAGCCTGTTGTCTAAGTGCCTTGTCTGTACTGTCTGTCTTTGGTACGTCTGTTGTACTGTCTGTCTGTACCTGTGTCTTGTCTGTACCTGTCCTGATCTGTAGCTGTTGTACGCTGGTGCTGTTCTGTACAGGCAGTGGTGTTCTGTACTGTCCCGTGTCTGTAATGTATGTCCTGTCTGTCCTTACAGCATGCCTGTTCTGGTACTGTTGTTCTGTCCGTGTCTGTACCTGTTACATGGTCCTGTACAGGCGCAGTGCATGTCTATACCTGTCTGTCTGTACCGTCCTGTCTGTAAGGACAGTGCCTATCTGTAGCGCTATCTGTCCTGTGTCCTGTCCAGCAGTGTCGTGTCTTACCTGGTCTGTCCTGTTACCGCAGTGCCTGTTCTGTACTACTGTCGTGTCTGTCCGTCTGGTCTGTACCTCTTGTCTGTACAGCAGTGCGTGTCCTTGTATCCTATCTGGTGAAACCTGTGCTGTCTGTACAGCTAGTGTCTGCTGTTACCTGTCGGTCTGTACCTGTGCCTGTGGTGCACCTGGTCTGTGCTGTACAGGAGTGTCTGTCTGTAGCCTGCTGTCTGCACCTGTCCTGTCGCTGCTACCCTGTCGTGTCGTACTCTGCTGTCGTGCACTGTCTGCACTGTCTGCCCTGTAACCTGTCTGGTCGTACCTGTCTTGTTGGTCTGTGCTGCTCTTACGTGTCTTCCTGCACCTGTCTGTTCTAGCTGTCCTGCTTACCCTGGTTGTCTGTACTCTGTCTGTCTGTACCTGTATGCTCTGTACTGAGTTCTGTACCTTGTCTGTACCCCTGTCCTTGTCCTACAGCAGTAAGTGTCTGCTACATGTCTGTCCTAAGCAGTAGTTGTCTGTCATCGCTCCAGGCTCTCACCCTCAAACTGGAGTAGTAATTTTAACCCAATCAAATGCTGAGTGTGAATGACTGAGCTCTTGGCGTTTGGCCTCCTTCAACTGCCAGCAGAGGAGAGCACGGTTGGTTTTTCCGTGTGGCAGGTACTACTGTCATCGGCAAGATGAACATGACGGGTCTTGGACCCTTGCTCTACAACCCTCGTCCAGTCCAGAGGAGAGACATGGGCCGGTTGGTTCGGGGCCTGGGGGTTTGGTCTTGTTGACGCCATGGGGCCTCGGCCTCACCGGTTCTGCATACTCTGTGGACACAGTTGCAAGGGTCATCTGCGTCGTCATTCACGTCACCAGCGCTTTGGACGTTTCTAGTCCAGCAAGGTGAGGACAGAGAGAGCCTAGAGTCTGCATATCCCTCATGCCAGGGTACATCAAAGATAGAAGTCACTCCAGCCTGCGTGGCTTGGTTAAACTATCTCTTAATTTCACACAAGAGGAGAGAGACGGGTATGGTTTCTTTGTGGTCTCAGTAAGCTTCGAAGAGTGACAGAGATCAGAGCTGGATTCTTCAAGACTGTCCAGCGAGAGAGCATGGTATGAAGAACCTGGTTGGGTTTCTGTGCAGTACTCGAGAATGACAGATGGTGGACTTCCTTCTTTCCATACTGGTCAGTTGGAACAGTTCCAGTAGGAGAAAGGAAGGTCCAGTTCAGTCCTTCTAGGTAGTGTCGGGTTTCCTCTGCCAGTACTGAAGAACAGAGTGGACTTCTTCTAACTGCAGCAGTGGAGAGAGACTGGTTGGGTTCTTGCAGGTACTGATGACAGAGTGGACTCTTCTACTGTCCAGTCAGAGGAGAGATCGACTGTTGGGTTTCTGTGGGTAATCTGGAAGAGCAGAGCTGGACTTTCTTTAATGTCAGCAGAGGAGAGAGGCCTGGTTGGGTTTCCTGTGCAGGTTGAAGAGAGAGTCTTGGCTCTTCTATGTCCGCGAGGAGAGAGACTGGTTGGGTTTCTGTGCAAGTACTGAGAGACATGACGTGGACTTCTTCTAACCTGTCTAGCAGAGGAGAGACCTGGTTGGGTTTCTGTGCAGGTCTGAAGACAAGTGGACTCCTTCTATGTCCAGCAAGGAGAGAGACTGGTTGGGGTTTCTGTGCCAGGTACGAGAGCATGAGCTGGAATTCTCTAACTGTCCAGCAGAGGAGAGACACTGTTGGGTTTCCTGTGCCAGTACTGAAGAGACAGAGCTGGACTTCCTTCTATACTGTCAGCCGAGGAGAGAGACCTGATTGGGTTTTCTGTGCAGGTTTTCTTTTTCGATGAGACAGGACTGGACTTCTTCTAACTGTCACGCCAGAGGAGAGAGACCTGGTTGGGGTTCCTGGCAGGTACTGAAGAGAAGAGGCAGATGCTTGGGATTGACTGGCAGGGACATGCTGGCTAGAAGATACTCTAGATTTAGTATTTGTCTCGAGACTGGCCTAGGTAGCTCTAGCAGGTTCAGAGGTCATTCCGGGTTATTACACAAGTACGATACGGGTTATTACACTCAGGGTATTGTAATGCTGTTTAACCACTCAAGGTTATTACCAATCAGGGTTAGTTACGATACAAGGTTATACACGCAGGGTTATTACAACAGGGTTAATACACACGAGGGTTATTAATCAGGGTTATTTAGCTCACACAGGGTTTAACACCAGGGTTATTACACTCAGGGTTATTACCACTCGGGTATTACACTAGGGTTATTATCACCAGGGTTATTACACTACGGTATCAGGCAGGGTTATTTACAGGACACAGGGTTATGTATCGCAGTTTACCCCGGTTATTACAGTTTCACGCGGGTTATTACCACTCAGGGGTTTTACAACTCATACGGTTATTACACTCAGGTTATTACACTCAGGGTTATTAACTCAGGGTTAATTCCACTAGGGTTATTATACATCAGGGTTCTTACACAGTTTACAGCTGGTTTTACGCACGATACACAGGGTTATACACACAGGGTTATTCCATCCGGTATAGGGTTATTACAGAACAGGGGTTATTAACTCGTTTAACTCGCGGTTTACAAGTTATCAACAGGGTTTACTGATCAGGTCACTTTTACTATGCAGGGTTTTCCAGGTTATACCACTCAGGGTTAATCATCACAGGGTTGAATTACAACAGGTATGGGTTATCACACACGGTTATATACATCAGGGTATTACATCGGTATCAGGGTTATTACACTCAGGGTTGTAACCAGGTTACACAAGTCGGTGTTATACACACGGGTACACAGGGTTATTATCAGCAGAAACACCGGGTTATTACCTTTACACTCGAATACCACAGGGTTAATTACACTCAGGGTTATCATACTGCAGGGTTATTAATAACAGGGTTATTACGATCACAGGGTACGGTACATGCCAGGGATAGGGTAACGATGGTCAAGGCGTTAAGTGGCATAGGCAGAGGGGGTTATTGGACGGTGGGCGTCGGTCGTCTGAGAGAGGAGAGAAGGTCGGTAAGGTAGAGGAGGAAAGAGGGAGATGTAAGAGCAGCACAAGCTTACAGGTTATAAAGTAAACAGGCCTCAGAAGATACGATCTAAGAAATACAAAGGAGGTAAAGAGAAAGCAAGGGTCTCATGAATAGGTCGGTCGAGACGATGGACGAGGGGTCGCAAGGAAGGTCTAAGGCCTAGACGTGTCTATCTAAGTTCGGAGAAGAACGAGTCACACTTGGCCAGCTCTGTGAGCAAATGAGACAGACCAAGTGTGAACAAGGGGTTCCAATCAAAATACAAAACTATCAAGCCTAATACTATCAGTTTGACCCACGGTATAAAGCAATCAGGAGGCTAACTGGAAGGCTGGTTAGCCTCTTACTCCTCTAGAGTCAGAGTACGCTAGTACTGCTATGAACTCTGTACCTTCCTAAAGCGAAGTCCAGGAAGGTTATAACCGAGACTTGACAGTCTGCTAGATCGGTCTACAGCAGGACAGGTCCGAAGCCCAGCGCTCCCCCTTACAAGGCAAGACAGGAAAAAAGAAAAAGACAAACTGGCAATGTATTCAAGAACACAGGTAAGAAGAGAACAAGAAAAATATATAGGTACTCAGGTAACGGCTTACTGATCTAACAGAGAGTCTAAAAGGACACGTAACTCAGGTTACAGCTTATACGCCTATACATAACAGATCACAAGATAAGCTGATACCTCTCTAGGCTTATAGGAGTAGGGATAGCGGTTACAACGTAATTCGCCGCTACTGGGATAGAGAGAGTAATGGTACCTCTTAGTCTCACTAATAGGATAAGAGAAGATCAACGATACCTGTAGCCCCCCTTATAAGCAATGAAGAGATAAGACACCGTGGTTAACCCAGACAGACTACGATTTACCCAGCTAAGTACTCCATTCAGAGTTCAGTATGGATAGCTGTATCTTCATCTACCTCCCCTATTACTAAGGATCCACACGCTACACGTGACCTTCGCTTACACCTATAGCTCAGTTGAATTAAATAATTACCTTCTTACCTTCTAGATCTGAGTCAGAGTAAAATACTGATGCTATTACCCAGTGTAGATGGATCAGAGGTGACATTCGGTACTCTCTCTCTAACCACTATATTCATAACAGAGGTCTACCTTGATTACACCTGGTCTTACCCCCTATAGATCAGGGAGGGAAATAATGTACCTCTTACCTTGCTATAGATCAAAGATCCTGTACTCTATCCTCCTATTTAGATCAGAGAAAACTGTATCTTACCCCTAAGATGCAGAGATACTGTACTCTTACTCTAATGTAGATCAGATATACTGTACCGTCTTACTTTTCCTATAGATCAGAGATACTGTACCTTCTTTACTCCCTATAGATCAAGATACTGAGCCTCTTCCTCCTAAGATCAGAGGTAACTGGTACTCTTACCTCCTATGAGATAAGGTACTGTACCTCTTACGCCCTAATAGGATCAGGAATACTGTATCCTTACCTCTTAGTTCAGCGATACTCGTACTCTTACTCCTGCTAGATCTTAGTATGTTCTCTTACCTCCTATAGATCAGAGATACTTGACTCTTACCTCTATAGATTAAGAGATACTGGTAACTCTACGCCGATAGATCAGCAGATAACTGTACTCTTGACCTCTATAGATGAGGAGGTACTGTAGTCTTCTTACCTCCTATAGATCGAAGGTAACTGTATCTCTTACCTCTATAGATACAGAGGTACTGTACCTCTGTTACCCTCCTAATGATCGAAGAGATACTGTACTTCTTACCTCCTATAGATCAGAGGTACCTGTACCGTCTTTACTCTATAGATTCAGAGATACTTGTACCTCTTGACCTCTAATAGATCAGAGATTACTGTACCTCTTACTCCATAGATCAGAGATACTGGTAACCTACTCCTATAAGGATCAGAGATAACTGGTACCTCTTACCCCTATAGATCAGATAACTGGCTACTCTTACTCCTTATAGACTAGAGATTACTGTACCCGTCTTTACCTCCTCATAGATCAGAAATCTGTACCTCTTTACCCCTATAGCTCAGAGATACTGTCCTCTTTACCCCTATAGATAGCGGTACTATGTCTGCTGGTCTCTTCTTCTCTCTGTCCACCCCCACGTTCATTCTCCTCCTCCCTAGTCGGCGCTTTTGTCGTTCAGAACGATTGTTATCACACAACAGCACACGAGAGACACTCATAAACACCACACACCCCGTGTGAGTGTGATCAATAAATCTCATCCAGTCCCGTGGAGGCTGCCATGTAAGAACGTTGTTAAGCCATTTTAGGCACTACCATGCCTAAGTGTGTGTGTGTGTGTGTGTGTGTGTGTGATGTGCCTTGTGTGTGTGTGTGTGTGTGTTGTGTGTGTGATGTGTGTGTGTGTGTGTGTGGTGTGTTGTGTGTGTGTGGTGTGTGTTGTGTGTGGTGTGTGTGTGCTGTGTGTGTGGTGTTACCATCTCACAATGCACTTGTTGTAATGTGCTTATTGGCAATACAGCATATAGATATGACTGTTAGTAGTGAATGTCTCCTGGGAGACGATGCAACGTGAATGAACGGAGATAAAAAGAGAATTTGGGTGATAGAACACTCTAAACAGCAGTTCCCGTATATCAGCAGTACTTCCGACGTCCATCCGATGTGACGTCGGCGTGAGATCTACGTGGCGAACCAGCTCTGGGGCAAATTGAACGCTGTTACTAGAGGAGAGAGAGGAGAAGGAGGGGGGGGAGGGGAGGGGAGGGGGGGAGGGGAGGGGAGGGGGAGGAGGAGGGGAGAGAGAGTGAGCTGGAGGGAGGGGGAGTGAGAGGAGACTGAGGTGGAGGTAGAGAGAGAGGAGGAGGCAGGGGAGGCAGAGGAGGGAGGGAAGGAGAGGAGGAGGAGGGAAGGAGAGGAGACTGGAGGGGAAGATGGAAGTGAACTGGATGGGAGAGAGAGGAGTAGGAAGACAGGAGGGAAGCGAAGGAGAGGCCAGAAGAGGGGCGGTAGAGGGAGGAGAAGAGAGAGAGGAGGGCAATGAGAGGAAGGTTGAGAGGAAGTGAAGGCGGGAGGAGAGGGAGGAGAAGGAGAAGGTGCTGGAGCGGGAGGATGAGGGAGAGAGGAGAGGGACCATGAGGGAGGAGTGTAGAGAGTAGCAGGGAGGGAAGGAGCAACTGGAGCGGCAGGAAGAGAGAGGATGAAGGGGGAGGAGAAGCAGGAGGGGGTAGGAAGGCAGATGGAGGGGAAGGGGGAGGAGAGAGGGAAAGGAGGAGGAGAGGAGAGGGGAGAGAGGAGAGGGTGAGGAGAAAGAGAGGAGGGAAGGAGAGGAGGACTGGAGGGGAGGGAGGGAGGAGGAGTGGAAGGAGAGGAGAGATGCGGACGGGAGGGAGAGGAGCGAGGAGGGGAGGAGAGAGAGAGAGGAGGGGAGGAGAGAGGACGGGGAGGAGAGGAGGGGAGAGAGGAGAGGAGAGTGAAGGGGAGTACTGTAGTACCCTTAGAGAAGGGGTCTGTTCTGACCTCTGTAGTACCCTGGTCAAACGTCCTGACGTCCATGTTGACGCCTTGGAGACGGTGACGTAGTTGGAGTAGATGGAGTCAAAGACCACTACATTTATTGGTCTTTTTTTCCCTTTTTTCTGTAAAATAATGATTTTACTTCTCCTTTTATCACAAATATACAGTTGGGAAAGTAAATATGCTTGTAGAAACACCTGTGTTTATTTATCATGCACTTTTATGAGGATAATTCTCTCCTTAAAAAAGGGATTTACAAGCATCTCTGAGTGGCATAGAGGGAAAAAGTCAGGAAGAATTACTGTTAAAGTTTTCTGGACAACGAAAGTGAAAGGGGAGTAGCAGTAAGCCATAATATACCTGTCACGGCCGTTTAAAGGACCAAGGAGCAACGTTTTGAGCGTACATACTTGTTTATTTAACGATGTCYCCAACAAAACAATAAACAACCAACCGACACGTGACGCCAACATAGTGCTCACAGGCAACTAACATGGACAACTACCCACAAAACCAACATGGAAAATGGCAACCTAAATAGGCTCTCCAATCAGAGACAACGATAAACAGCTGTCTCTGATTGGGAACCCACTCAGGCCACCATAAACCTACATACCCCTAGACAATACATATCCCCATAGATAACCAAAAAACCTAGACAAGACAAAACTAAACAAACCACCCTTGTCACACCCTGACCTAACCAAATAATAAAGAAAGCAAATATAACTAAAGTCAGGGCGTGACAATACCATTATGCATCCACAATATATGTACAATCACATTATAAAACACACATTTACGGTGTATGCCACTGCGCCATTTCAGCGGGAAACATTTCAGAAAAAAAACGTCTAAAAAATCTCCACTCAAATATCACATTCCGTATTTCTGTCAAACGTCATTATTCGAGAATCGCTCATCAGTCAGTAATTTAGTCAGTCAGGGTGATGTCATCAGTCGCTTCCCGCTGACGTCATCGGCGATCGCCGGCGTTATGCCTCAGAAGCCTGCGGGTCGAACCATCATGGTCGTCACGGTAGCAGCCGTTATGCCTCAGAAGCCTGCGGGTCGAACCATCATGGTCGTCACGGTAGTCATGAGGCTCGGTCCCTTCCAGTAGTACCACTTGATGCCGTTGTAACGGACCACGTTGGAGACGCCAGCGTAGTAGATACCGTTCAGGTTGGAGGGACCACACGCCTCAAACCACCAACCTAGAGGAGAGGGGAGAGTTCAGGGGTCAGGGAGAGAGAGAGAGAGCAGAGGGACCACACGCCTCAAACCACCAACCTAGAGGAGAGTCAGTGGTCAGAAGAGAGGAGAAGAAGCAGAGGACCACACGCCTCAAACCACCAACCTAGAGAGAGGGGAAGACAGGGTCAGAAAGAAGAGAGGAGAGCAGAGGACCAACACCCTCAAACCACCAACCTAGTGAGAGGGAAGTCAGGGTCAGAAGAGAGAGAGAGAGAGAGCAGAGGACCACACGCCAAACACCAACCTAGAGAGAGGGGAGAGGTCAGGGTCAGGAAAGAGAGAGAGAGCAGAGGACCACACCTCAAACCACCAACCTAGTGGAGAGGAGAGGGAGAGGAGTCAAGGAGAGAGAAGAGAGAGCAGAGGACCACACGCCTAAACCACCAACCTAGGGGAGAGGAGGGAGAGGTCAGGGAGAGAAGAGAGAGAGCAAGGGACCACACGCCTCAAACCACCAACCTAGTGAGGAGGGAGAGGTCAGGGGTCAGGAAGAGAGAGAGAGAGCAGAGGACCACACGCCTCAAACCACCAACTAGTGGATGAAGGAGAGGGAGGAGCAGAGGAGAAGAGAGAAGAGCAGAGGGACCACACGCCTCAAACCACCAACCTAGTGAAGAGGGAGGGGAGGGAAGGGTCAGGAGAGAGAGAAGAGCAGAGGGACCACACGCCACAACCACCAACCTAGTGGAGAGGGGAGGAGAGGTCAGGGAAGAGAGAGAGAGCAGAGGACACACGCCTCAAACACCAACCTAGTGGAGAGGAGAGTCAGGGTCAGGAAGAGAGAGAGAGAGCAGAGGGACCACACGCCTCAAACCAACCAACTAGGAGAGGGAAGGGAAGTCAGGAGAAGAGAGAGAGAGCAGAGGACCACACGCCTCAAACACCAACCTAGTGGAGAGGGAAGAGGTCAGGAGAGAGAGAGAGAGCAGAGGGACCACACGCCTCAAACCACCAACCTAGTGGAGGGAGAGTCAGGTCAGGGGAGAAGAGAAGCAGAGGACCACCACGCCTCAAACCACCAACCTAGTGAAGGGAGAGGTCAGGTCAGGAAAGAGAGAGAAGCAGAGGGACCACAGCCTCAAACCACCAACCTAGAAGAGGAGAGGTCAGGGTCGGAAGAGAGAGAGCAAGGACCAACCCTCAAACCACCAACCTAGTGGAGAGGGGAGAGGTCAGGGGTCAGGAAGAGAGAGAGCAGAGGGACCACACGCCTCAAACCACCAACCTAGAGGAGAGGGGAGAGGTATCTACTACGCTGCATCGATCATCATGTCACCAGAATAAGAGCCTGGATATTTATTATAAAGCAGCATTAAGATCATCACCAGGCTCGTTCAACAGCTTGTTATGTTCATCATCATGTATTTCATCTGTAGCCTAACAAACTGCATGGTTTTCCTGAGTGGGAGGACCACACAACACGTCATTACGTGATTCCAAGTTTTCTTCCATATGATGGTTATTATATCACTATTTCCACGTGAAAGCGTTTCCACCAACATTTCTCGCTTAATTAATTTTACCAACAAAGAAAAATATCAACACCTTGTCAAGCTCCTTTAGTTTCGTTGACATTTGGATTGTTTTACCTACAAAAATGTTCTGTTTCTATCAGGCCTGTCATGACATGCTTTCTCTGGTACGTTCTTGACTAGCGTAAAACAACTGGTTAATGAAAGAAGAAGAGGGCATCAGAGCCTGTACCTCCAGAAGCCATCTGGGCACACTTGCAGGAGCAGCGGTCGTTGTCTCGGTCCTTGGTGCTGAACTGGGTCCCAGGCTGGGTCAGACTACTGGTGCGGCCAGCACTACCACTGAATCCCTGGGCATGGAGACTGGGAGAACGGACCAGAACAATCAACACAAATACACTGTATTTAACAACCATACTTCTGAAATGCTGGCCATGGAGACTGGCAGTGGGAGGATATTACTGCGCTAATGAGTAACTTGATGTGGAGTTCAATGTATTCATGGCTCTATGTAGTACTGTGCGCCTCTCATAGTCTGTTCTGGACTTGGGGACTGTGTGACACCTGACCACACGACTGAACAGTTGTCCAGGTGCGACAAAACTAGGGCCTGTAGGACTTGACTTGTTGATATTGCAGAGCAACGCTTTATTATGGACAGACTTCTCCCCATCTTAGCTACTGTTGCATCAACATGTTTTGACCATGAGAGTTTACAATGCAGGGTTACTCCAAGCAGTTTAGTCACCTCAACTTGCTCAATTTCCACTTTATTTATTACAATATTTAGTTGAGGTTCAGGATTTAGTGAATGATTAGTCCCCAATACTATGCTTTTATTTATTTTTTAATATTCAGGACTTACTTATTTCCACTCATTCTGAAACTGACTGCAACTCTTTGTTAAGTGTTGCAGTTATTTCAGTAGCTGTAGTAGCTGACAAGTAGTCGTCCTCATACACAGACACTCTGGCTTTACTCAGAGACTGTGGCATGTCATTAGTAAAGATTTTTTTTTAAAGTAAGGTGCCTAGACAGCTGCCCTGAGGAATTCCTGATTCTACCTGGATTATGTTGGAGAGGCTTCCATTAAGGAACTGTGTTCTGTTAGACAGGTAACTCTTTATCCACATTATAGCAGGGGTGTGTAAAGCCATAACACACATGTTTTACCATTAGCAGATTATGATCGATAAGGTCAAACAAAACAGCTCCCACAAACTTTTTATTATCAATTTCTCTCAGCGAATCATCAGTCATTTCTGTAAGTGCCAAACATGTTGAAAACCTTTCCCTATAAGAGTACTGAAAATATTTATTCATTGTATTTGGTCAAACACATTTTTTGGGGAAAAAGGTTTACTAAGGGCTGGTAACAAGATGATTGGTTAGCTGTTTGAGCCAGTAAAGGGGGCTTTGCTAATCTTAGGTAACAGAATTAATTTAGCTTATGTCTAAAAACCTCAGTTTACATTGGCACCGTGTTCAGAAATGCCTCCAAAATATCCAGAGAAATTGCAGAGAGCCACGTCAAATAACAGAAATACTCATCATAAACTTTGATGAAAGATACATGTTTTACATAGAATTAAAGATACACTTGTTCTTAATGCAACCGCTGTGTCAGATTTAAAAAAGCTTTATGGCAAAAGCACAATATTCAATAATCTGAGAACAGCGTTCAGCCACAAAATCAAACCATACAGTTATCCGGTAATGTCAATCATTTATGTCCAAATAGCTATTTTTGTAAGCGTGTTTGGTAAACAAATCCAAAGTCAGGAAGCGTGTTTACTAAAAGCAGACGAAATGTCAAAAAGTTACGTAACAGTCAGTAGAAACATGTCAAGCGATGTATTGAATCAATCTTTAGAATGTTTTTAACATACATCTTCAGTAACGTTCCAACCGGAGAATTACATTGACTTCAGATGTGCGATGGAACAGAGCTCCCTCTCATGTGAACGCGCATGGCCAGGTCATGGTAGACCTGACTATTTCCTGTCTCCTTCGGCCCCACTTCACAGTAGAGGCATCAGACAAGGTTCTACAGACTGTTGACATCTATTAGAAGCCGTAGAAAGTGCAAACTCATCCATATCTCGCTGTGATTTCAATAGGATATTGGTTGAAAATCAACCAGCCTCAGATTTCCCCCTTCCTGGTTAGATTTTTTCTCTGGTTTTTGCCTGCCATATGAGTTCTGATATACTCACAGACATCATTCAAACAGTTTTAGAAACTTCAGCGTGTTTTCTATCCAAATCTACTAATAATATGCATATATTAGCAACTGGGCCTGAGAAGCAGGCAGTTTACTCTGGGAACCTTATTCATCCAAGCTACTCAATACTGCACCCCAGCCATAAGAAGTTAATGGGTAATATAGTCGGAAGCGGTGGATGGTATGCACTCCACCTGAGTCTGACTAGGGCACGACTCCTTCTACCTCTTCTCAGGCGTTGGCGTTTTGGTGCAGGGGGGGATGTTGACCAGAGAAAGCTCAAGAAGGGGTTGCGTTAGCAGGGGGGAGATGTTGCTGAAGAAAGTGGTGATGTTGGCAGGAAGGGGAGCTCTGGCCGGGGGAAAGACTATGAGAGGAGGATTGGGTGTGGGCAGTGTGGGCAGTGGAAGAATGGGAGGGTGACCTGGATTGGCTAGCTAAGGAAGTGATTTAGAGATGGGGTTTAGGGTTTGGACTGTTCTGGCTAAAGGGATTGATCATTAATAGTTACATTGGCTACAAAGGGGATTTATTTGGCTATAAGGAAGTCCTAGAGAGAATGACTATGGATATGAAACTGCCTTAGCTACAGATGGGAGAGGGGGCTGGCTGTGGATATGAGACTGCCTTAGCTACAGAGACAGATGGGAGAGGGGGCTGGCTGTGGATAAGACTGCCTTAGCTACAGGGAGAGATGGGAGAGGGGGCTGGCTGTGGATATAAGACTGCCTTAGCTACAGGGAGAGATGGGAGAGGGGGCTGGCTGTGGATATAAGACTGCCTTAGCTACAGGGAGAGATGGGAGAGGGGGCTTGCTATGGAGGTGTTTGGCCCTGGAGAAGATGCTTCCTTGTCCTGGGAACACAAGGGAAAGGGTTGGATGCCTTCCTTGGTTGGTTGGATGGATGGAAGAAATCGCAAAGTAATTGGTTGACCTGACTGCTCCAGAGAAGGGGTTGCATTGGCCTAAAAAAGACTGGATAAGGGTTGTGTTGTATGGAGAAGAGGTTGCATTGGCCAGAGAAAGCTAGAGAAGAGGTTACATTGGCCAGAGATAGCTCAAGAAGGAGATGCCTTGGCCGAGTGCGGCCTGCATCGGCTGGGTAGAAGCCTAGCACAACAGGCCTCTGGCTGGGGTGATCCCTACGTAAACCCAACCCTGAGGAGGAGAACCAGATGTTCACAGCATGATAATGAACCTAGCACATAATCAGCGAGGTGAGACGGAGTGCTGCTCAGCAGTAGTTGGCATCAGAGCTGACAGCTCACCAACACTAGCACCATTCAGAGTGGGATGAATATAGCTCCGAGAAACAGATCCATTTTGCACCGGCTTAAATGGTCAAAGTTAGGATTTTAGGTTATTTAAGGATGATCCTGGAACTAAATGTAAAGTTAACTTAATTACTTCCAGTGCTACACAAACTTCTACACTAACGAGCATTTCGTTTCACCACAAAAAAATGTTACCTTGTCAAACACCTCCAGCCTTTTTCAAACACTAAACTGTTAATGGATCTGCACCTGTCAATCACATTCCTCTGTTTTGAAGCACTTCTGAGTTGAAACAATCTGTTAGTGATCTCAGGTTGGGCTTTAGCAGTGGAGAGAGAGGACCACCACAGGGCTTTAGTAGTGGAGAGAGAGGACCACCACAGGGCTTTAGTAGTGGAGAGAGAGGACCACCACAGGCTTTATAGTGGAGAGAGAGACACCACAGGCTTTTATAGTGAGAGAGAGATACCACATCAGGGCTTTAGTAGTGGAGAGAGAGCGACCACCACAGCTTTAGTAGTGGAGAGAAGATACCACCATCAGGCTTTAGTAGTGAGAGAGAGGACCACCACAGGGCTTTAGTAGTGGAAGAGAAGAATACCACATCAGGCTTAGTAGTGGAGAAGAGATACCACCACAGGGCTTTAGTAGTGGAGAAAGAGGACCACCACAGGCTTTAGTAGTGGAAGGAGAGATACACACACAGGGCTTAGTAGTGGAGAGAGAGATACCACCACAGGCTTTAGTAGGGGAGAAGATACCACATCAGGCTTAGTAGTGGAGAGAGGACCACCACAGGGCTTTAGTGTGAAGATAAATACCCACGCCACGTGCTGCTGCTGACTGGTTGGTTCATATCAAAATGTCCCTCTATTCCCCACAAAGATAAGTGCTATAGCTGCAGATAGCTTATATCCTGGTCAAGATAGATAGTCCTGGCAAAGATAGTGCATTATGGTCCCTGTCAAAGATATGCATTTGCGTCAGAGATAGTGCACTATGGTCCCTGGTCAAAGATAGTGCCCTATGGTCCCTGGTCAAAAGCATAGTGCAATTATGTCCCTGGTCAAGAGATAGTGCCTATGGCCCATGGCAAGATAGTGCACTATGTCCCTGGTCCAAGATAGTGCACTATGGTCCCTGCCAAAGATAGTGCACATGGTCCCTGGCAAAGATAGTGCACTATGGTCTGCCAAGATAGTGCACTATGTCCCTGGCCAAAGATCCAGCTCAGTATGTCACTGTCAAAATAGTGCCCTATGTCCCTGGTCAAAGATAGTGCACTATGTCCCTGGCAAAGATAGTGCATATATCCCTGTCAAAGATGTGCACTATGGTCCCTGGCCAAGATAGTGCACTATGGTCCACTGCGTCAAAGATAGTGCACTATGGTCCCTTGGTCAAAGATAGTGACACTAATGGTCCCTGGTCAAAGATAGTGCACTATGGTCCCTGGTCAAAGAATAGTGCAATTATGGTCCCTGGTCAAAGATAGTGCATTATGGTCCCGGTCAGAATAGTGCACTATGGTCCCTGGTCAAAATGGTCACTATGGGCCTGTCAAGATAGTGCACTTGGTCCTGTCAAAGATAGTGCACTATGGTCCCTGTCAAAGATAGTGCACTATGGTCCCTGGCCAAAGATAGTGCACTATGGTCCCTGGTCAAAAATAGTGCTATGGTCCCTGGTAAAGAATAGATGCACTATGGTCCCTGGCCAAATAGGCACTATTCCCTGGTCAAAGATAGTGCACTATGGTCCCTGGCCAAAGATAGTGCACATATGTCCCTGGTCAAAGATAGTGCACTATGGTCCCTGGTCAAATAGTGCACTATGCCCTGGTCAAAGATAGTGCACTATGTAGGGAATAGGTGCCATTTGGGATGCAGTTTGTGTTCCTGTTTCCTCAGCTGGAAGGGATGCCTCAGGGCAGCTGCCAGCGATGGAAAGAGAGATGGAGACTGAAAAGCGGCAGCTTGCCTCTGCTACAGCTCATCACTGATGATGTTCTTCAAGACAGACCACACTCGATCTACTCTTCCTTTCTTCTACCCGGCGATAAAGAAAAGCAAAGTTAACGTTGGAATAATGTGGATGATTTGACAGAGTAGGAATTACATCGCAGGCTTAAGGAAGTCTGAAAGGGGAGAACTCCCACGCAATTATGCCTTTCAGAAACAAAACTCTTTACTAAACTCTCCCCAGAATCACTTCTGTTTAGTTTCTGATTCTAATCTGATTGGACACGGCTCTACGAGACTCACATTCCAGAAGGAATGGAACACTGAAGGTAAATTTAAAGTCAAACCCATCAGATACATTTTGACAACATGATCAGATAAAATCTCACTTACTGGAAGTGGCTGTTTAACATGATTACTACGATTAACAATCAGATAAATCTCACTTACTGGAAGTGGCTGTTAACATGATTAACTACGATTAACATGATCAGATAAAATCTCACTTACTGGAAGTGGCTGTTTAACATGATTAACTACGATTAACATGCAAGAGAAAAATCTTTCTTTTTTTCTTTTTTTAATATGGACTTCGTTCCCTATGAACCCTTATTCCAACCGCAAGTGCTACAGAGGTAGTGCGTACGACACAGTACATCACTAGGCCTAGCTCCCTGCCATCCAGACCTCTAGAAAAGGACCCTGAAAAGATTTTACCCCCAAGCCATAAGACTTCTAAACTGCTAGTTAAATAGTTAACCAAATAGCTACCCAGACTATCTGCAGTGACCCTTTTGCCCTAATTATTAACTCACAACATACGCTGTACTGTCTATTATCCATCTGTGTCTAGTCACTTTACCCCTACCTACAGTATACTGCTGTTACTCTTATTATCCTTTACCCCTACCTACAGATACTGCTGTTATCTATTACATATCCTTTACCCCTACCTACAGTATACTGCTGTTACTGTCTATTATCTATCCTTTACCCCTACCTACAGTAAACTGCTGTTACTGTCTATTATCTATCCTTTACCCCTACCTACAGTATACTGCTGTTACTGTCTATTATCTATCCTTTACCCCTACCTACAGTATATGTACATACAGTATCTACCTCAATTACCTCGTACCCCTGCCCATTGACTCAGAATTGGCACCCTGTGTATATAGCCAAGTTATCGTTACTCATTGTGTATTTATTCCTTTGTGTTTCTCTCTGCATCGTTAGGAGTAAGCATTTCTCTAGTAGTCTACACCTGTTGTTTACAAAGCATGTGACAAATAAAATGTGATTTGATTTGCCTTCTAGCAAATCAAATCAAACCACTGTGGAAGGGTGTATTGCATGCTGGTACCTGTAGTTTTTGTTCTCTGCGTCTATATAGAAGTGATTGTAGTGGGAGTAAGCTTCGTTCCCCTCAGCATCCTTCAGCTGCACCTGGAGACTGTACTCTTGGGAGCTGGTCAGCAGGTGGATGAGGTCATTTCCTGCCCAGTACTCTCCCGAGGGATCCCCAAAACCCTGCATCAGGTACGGTGAGAGAAAGAGGACAAACTGAACGAAGGGTCATATGAAAAAATGTCACTTTACATGGTAAATTTGACATCAACAGAGATATGTTAAGATAAAATGTCACTTCAGAGCGACAGATGATACAATGTCACTTTAGAGGGTAAATATGACATTAACTGAGAAATGTTAAGATATAAATGTCATTGTACCTTTGAGAGGAATGAAGAGGGATAATGTGAGTGAAGAGTTAAATGATTTTGACTGAGGAAAGTGAATAAGCAAATGTTAACATCTTGATAATTCCTGACAATCTTTGACCTACTACTGACAATTAGTCCCTGTATTGCTTGACACTGCAATGTCGTAACCCGGAGCTCGACTAAATTACATTACTAATCTGCTCCTGAATGTACTAGGCCAGGACATGGACATTGATTCTATCATAGTCTATGTGAATTTTAATGACATTATGAAGGGCAGTTCTGAACAGTTGAAACTGGATTTTAAAGAGCTGATTGACTCTCTGCTATACACTAATACAAGACCCATCATATCTGGCCCTGTGCCCACTCTGATCATATCTGGCCCTGTGCCCTCTCTGATCATATCTGGCCCTGTGTCCTCTCTGATCATATCTGGCCCTGTGCCCTCTCTGATCACATCTGGACCTGTGCCCTCTCTGATCATATCTGGACCTGTGCTCCTTCTGATCATATCTGGCCCTGTGCCTCCTCTGATCATATCTGGCCCTTGTGCCCTCTCTGATCATATCTGGACCCTGTGTCTCCTTCTGATCATATCTGGCCTGTTGACCTCTCTGAATCGTGGCAATTGTTATACTTTAGCAGGATTCTTCTCTCTTCACAACTGGCTATGTGATTTATTTGCAGCTCAATGGGAGGACCTTTATTGACATTTTCGATACCTTCTGGAAACAAAGGTTCGTTTTAAATAATCAGGAAGTAGCTGGGAATTCAACCCTGCATTAACAATTTTGGATCCTCCCTGGGATGGGCGTGTTCACAAATTGCGACTACGTTATAACGGGGAGGCTGCTTTGTTTGGGGATTGCTTTTTTTTCTTCCGGCCTGCACTCCTGTAGTATCTATACAGGCTGCGTTTGAGACAAAATTGGATTATAATAAATATCAGAGAACTTCTCCTGTTTTTACGGTGTCTTCGAACCACTCCTGCCTCCCGTGTCTGCATCTTAAGGTCTGCACGTCTACTTTCACTGTTCTGGGCTCCTTCATTACTACTCTGTCACACTTCAGTCACTTATAATATCATAGATTATATCAGTTGTCCTTCCATATACTTCAGTCTTTGCCTGAAGATTGTCCAACGTTAATCTCGTGTGTTTATTTGTGGTCAGTATACCGTTAATATGCCGTGTACTTATGCAGAAGTCATCTACAATATAGTGTTCTTGTATCTGTTAGTTGTGGTTTGATTGTCTGTTGGATTCTGTGGGGTAATTGATTTGTTGGTCCGTGGTGTGTATTAGAGGAGCAAGCAGACACTGCACTTGACACATTTATGAAATTGCTTTATCCCAGTTACTAATGAACATGCACCCCATTAAGAAAATGACTGTAAAACTGTTCAATCCCAGTGGATTGATAGAGGGATTTGAAAAATTCTATGGTTGAGAGGATGAGGCAAAAGGACTGACAAATAAGTCTGGGCTGCACAACCGATTGCGCAACTTATTGCAAATTGTAACGGTAGTCCTCCTCCTCTTCCACTCACCGCAACAAAAGGAGAGTATGTATATGGGAACCAGGCGCAGCGGGTTGTGAACACATTATTTATTAAAGAAGAGAAAACACGAAAAACACGAACTTGACTAAACTAACAAAACAAAACGGTGTAGACAGACCTGGACGACGAACTCACATAAACACGGAGAACGCACGAACAGGAGAATAGCCTACACATAAATGACGATGAACAAACAATACCGAACAGTCCAGTATGGTGCGACAAACACAGGAGACAACCACCCACAACGAACACAGTGAAACAACCTACCTAAATATGACTCTTATTAGAGGAACGCCAAACACCTGCCTCTAATCAAGAGCCATACCAGCAACCCTAAAACCAACATAGAAAACACCATAGAATGCCCACCCAACTCACGTCCTGACCAACTAACACATACACAAAAACTAACAGAAATAGGTCAGGAACGTGACATAACCCCCCCCATAAGGTGCGAACTCCGGGCGCACCAGCACAAAGTCTAGGGAGGGTCTGGGTGGGCATCTGACCACGGTGGTGGCTCAGGCTCAGGGCGAGGTCCCACCCCACACATAGTCAATCCCAGCTTCCATCTCCCCTACAAATGACCACCCTCATACTACACCCACTTAATCCTTTGGGTAACATCAATACAAGGGGCAGCCCCGGGATAGAGGGATAGCTCAGGACAGAGGGATAGCTCAGACAGAGGGATAGCTCAGGACAGAAGAGGTAGCTCAGGATAGAGAGGTAGCTCGGGATAGAGGGGCAACTCCGGACTGAAAGGCAGCTCCGGACAGAGAGACAGCTCTGGACTGAGGGCAGTTCTGGTAAATAGCCGCTCTGGCTAAGGGACAGCTCATGACTGGCTGACGGCTCTGGACGCTCATGGCTCGCTGACGGCTCTGGACGCTCATGGCTGGCTGACGGCTCTGGACGCTCATGGCTGGCTGACGGCTCTGGACGCTCATGGCTGGCTGACGGCTCTGGACGCTCATGGCTGGCTGACGGCTCTGGACGCTCATGGCTGGCTGGGCTCTGGACGCTCATGCTCTGGCGGTTCTGGACGCTCATGGCTCACTGGCGGTTCTGGACGCTCATGGCCTCACTGGCGGCTCTGGCAGATCCTGTCTGGTTGGCGGCTCTGGACGGTCATGGCTCGCTGACTGGCTCTGGACGGTCATGGCTCGCTGACGGCTCTGGCAGATCCTGTCTGGTTGGCGGCTCTGGCAGATCCTGTCTGGTTGGCGGCTCTGGCAGATCCTGTCTGGTTGGCGCTCTGGCAGATCCTGTCTGGTTGGCGGCTCTGGCAGATCCTGTCTGGTTGGCGGCTCTGGCAGATCCTGACTGACGAATGGCTCGATCGGCTCTGACGGCTCGGGACAGACGGGCGGCTCTAATGGCTCGGGACAGACGGATGGCTAAGACGGCGCTGGGAGACGGATGGCTCAGACGGCGCTGGGGAGACGGATGGCTCAGACGGCGCTGGGGAGACGGATGGCTCAGACGGCGCTGGGGAGACGGATGGCTCAGATGGCGCTGCGGAGACGGATGGCTCAGACTGATCCTGTCTAGCGGAAGGCTTTGGCTGCTCCTGTCTGGCGGAAGGCTCTAGCGGCTCCAGTCTGGCGGAAGGCTCTGTAGGCTCATGGCAGACGGGCGGCTTTGCAGGCTCATGGCAGACGGGCAGTTCATGCGGCGCTTGGCAGACGGACAGTTCAGGCGCCGTTGGGCAGACGGCAGACTCTGGCCGGCTGAGACGCACTGTAGGCCTGGTACGTGGTGCCGGAACTGGAGCACCGGACTGGAGACACGCACTTCAAGCCTAGTGCGGGGAGCAGGGACAGGGCACACTGACCTCTCAAAGCGGCACTATAGGCCTGGTGCGTGGTACCGGCACTGGTGGTACGGGCTAAGGGCACGCACCTCAGGGCGAGTGCGGGGAGAAGGAACAGTGTGTACAGGACTCTGGAGACGCAT